>NC_083863.1:300000-407500 GCF_029169275.1 Apis cerana | reverse complement strand
AGAGAGAGAGAGAGAGAGAGAGGGTAGGAGAAGAAGGAGAAGGTAACGGGGAGCAAGGTGGAGGGGGAAGGCGCACGGAGCGGGTTGCTTCACCCTCCGTGTAGCGAAGTAGCAACAGGCGGCTGCCCGATTCTCTCTCTCTCTCTCTCTCCTCTCTTCCATCGTAGGGCCGACGTTGCGCGCCACGTTTCTGCTCGGCGGCAGGCGCCGCTGCCGTCGACGCTCTGACGTCACCGCGTCGTGACGTAGGCGTGGTCACGGATGCGCACTAACACCTCGCCTGTCACCGTTGTCATAGTGACTGGTTCGCCGATGCCCGCGTTTCGCTGCCGGTACCGTCCCCGGCACACCATCACCCTCGACCTGCTGCGTCGCCGCGCACCTCTCCCTCTCACCCTCGCTCTCTCTCTCTCTCTCTCAACCCATCGAGTATATAACCCCGCTACAACCCTCTCTCTCTCTCTCGTTGTCTTTGTTCCTCGCCGAGCGGAATACGTCGCCCACCTTTTCGACGAACGTCGACGGTGCGACGCGCACAGCTTGAAATCCATGGCGGAAAGAAGAGAAGAAGCGTGACCGGTGTAAGCGAGACGAGGGGAATCTCTCTCTCTCTCTCTCTCTGTTTCTCGTCTAAAGGAGGGGGGAGAGAAGATAAGGGTATGTATGTGCGCGCGCGTGTACGTATTATACGTATGCGTGTAACAGGCATACGCGCGTTGTCACGGTAACCTCGGTAGCTGAAAAACAAGCCTGCGCATTTTTCAATTCGAATGCACTCGGTGGGAAGCGATGAGGTTATAATGAAGTCCCCGCATGCCCACCCGCTATGCATCGCGTCGAGCTCGTGCGTTGCGTAACGCCCTGTGGATCTGCAAGTGTGGACGCGCACGAAGGGAAAGGCTTTGTCGATACTTTTCTTTTTTTTTCCTTTTTTTTTACGTACGGTATTTCGGCACGTAGTAAGTAGAATTTCTACAAGTTGCGCGCCAGGAATGCGAGAAACGCGCAACTTGGTCCTTGCCTTCGTATTAAATCGCGCGCATGCGATCCCACCCCCGCTCCCTCTTCCCCTTTAGGGAGGGGGAGAAACACTTTTGCCCCGACGACTCTCGATCGTCACACCTCGTATCTCTGGCATATCCGGTTACGCTAGGTAAAAGTTTGTCGACCGGTTTCGATCTCGATTTTTTTTCTTCCTTTCGTTTCGTTCGTCCCTCTGTCTCTCGATAAATTGGATCGTAGAACGTGAAATCGTACGTAACGTTATCAAATTAATTCGAATTATCGGGTTGGAGAGGAAGTGGAGATGAATGAAGGGTTTTTTCGAATGATTCAATAGAGATTCCGTGCGGAGTTTTCGTACGGTGGAAACTGGGATCGGTGGCGATTATTATGCATTAGAAACGTACGTCATGGCTCACGCACCATGAGCATCGACACGATCAAGTTCCGCCCAGAGCGTCTGTCCTATACCTCGATTCAAACTCAGCCATTAGTCGCGAGGTGGCTGTTATATGTATCTGGGCCTAATGAGATTTCCATGTAGTGTGAATGAATCGCTCCGGATGCGTAGCTACATAGATATCCATGTACATAAAGAGACATATATATATATGTATATCTTTTCTGCTTACAGGCGGACGCTTTTGTGCTTCATTAGCGTGATTACTTTTAAATTACTTACGAACAGTTAATAAAACTGTGCGCCGGTTGCCAAGTCGCGGCCAAGTACTTTAAAATTACAAGCATGTCGGTTCGCCAAGTTGATAAACTTCGGGGTAAGGATAAGTTTTTCGAAGCGGCCGACGATTTTCAGTTGGATCGTTGACGTTAAGGATCGGCTACGTCATTCCAAGTTAAACGTTACGGTGAAGTTGTACATTGTAACGTAAAAAGAAAAAAAAAGGGGGAAAAATTAACTTTGTCAACGACAAAATACGTCGTTAAAAGCGCCAGCGTTGCGTACAACTTTATGACAAGCTTTTTTACTGCAAAAATTGCTTTACGAAGGGAGGGGAGGGAGAAAGGGAGAGACAGGGAGAGAATATAAAAAATTGCGAAATGAAATTTCTGATAAAGGATCGCTATGGAATGATATATATATATATATATATATATATTTTTTCTTCTTTTTTTAAATCGAACCGAGGCGAGATCGATCGAGGGAAAGATTCGATTCGTAATGGAAAATAATTGTTAGAAAAGTTGAGTTTCTTCGCGAATTCGCTTGCTCGGAGTTTCCATTCGTTCGGATACAAATGGATTCTTAATTATCCTTAATTCGCGCCAAATCGAGGCTGCGAGCGTGACGAGGCAGCGCGACGCGGCCCGGTGTCATTAACGAAATAATGGGAATTAATTTTGATTAGTGCTTCGTTTCGGCAAATCAATCGCGCTCACGGGGAAGCGATTCAATCCCGCCATTATGGATTCCGATGGACAGACCACGCGCGTGCAATTATTTAATTCTGAAGTGGGTCCTTTCCGACAATATTTGCACACGCGTGTAAAATCATCGACTCCCCGGTGATTTTACACGTTTTATCAAATATATATATATATATATGTATATATCGATTTCCACGAAACTCCGATCCTCTCGCGATTAGGAAATTTATTCGATTCTGCCTCTTCGAAATATTCGAATTTGTATATTTCAATCAACCATTGATTCCTATCCTAACGTGACGATACGATTCTTTCATGAAAAGAAAAAAAGGAAAGAAAGAAAAGAGAGTAGTCAATATATTCGTGGAATCTTTGGAGAATTAAATAATTAATATATGCGAGGATATCAAATTATAAGAATAATGGTAAAAACAAATATTTCTTTTTACCCCTTATTCTTTCTTTAATACGCTCCCTGCTTCCGTATTCGAGTTCACGGACGTAATTATAATAATACGAGATACATATATATATATATATAATATCGGAAATGAAATTACGAGAGGCCAATAATCCGTTACATGATAATACGATTATCGAAACAAAGGAATTCACCCAAATAAAAGAGTTTAAGAGTTTTGCGGGGAATCCGGGCAAGGAGTCTTTTCCTCCCTCGAACACTAATTAAATTTCGATTGTAAATCTTGTTAAACCCGATTCGAAACGAGCGTGGCCCGACGAGTTTAAGGACGGGTAAAAAGCACCGAGAGCGAGATCGAGGAAACGAGGATACGTTCGATCGATTCATCGAAGAGGAAGACGGAAGAAGGAGAAATTCGTCCAAGTCGACGACGTTGCGCCGTTCCGTTTTTCAACGTGCCTTTCTCGCGATTCGGACGAGAGGTAATTACACAATAACGACGGTGGACACGGTCGGTTCGTATATCCGTAATATAAGAGAGAAATAGGTTGGCCATGGGCGGAGGGAGGGAGGGGGATTGGTGCTTCGCAAAGCGATTCTATAAAGCAGAAAAAGCGGGAAAATACACGATTCTACGTACATGAAATTGAGTTTAAAAATGTTTGATGTTGATTGTAGGTAATTCAATCAGAGCGTAGCGAGTAATGAGACGGAAGCGGGGCTAAAACCCCCGGCTCGCTTGGGCAAATGCTCGTCGACCGCCCCCTCCACCCCTCCACCCCCGCCGCTTCCCTCTTCTCCCCCCTCTTCTCACTCTCTCTCTCTCTCTCTCTCTCTCTCCGCCCGCCGCGTGGCCGATTTCCCTCCGCTCTCTCGCTCTCTCGCTCGCGTGTCTTCGTCCCCCCTCTCTCGATTCTCGACTTTCCGCTAGCGAATTCGTTCGTACCGTGAATATGAATTAAGTTGATACGATTTGGACGATCTAGCAGACGAGGAGGGGGAGGAGGGGAGGGGAGGAAGGTAACCAAGAGCCATTATATCGAAGCAAATCGTCCGGTGGTGATTTTCCCTAAAGTGGATCAGTGTGCATCGCTTCGGAAGGAAACCGGTGCGTGCGCGCGTGTATCCGTGTATCCAGGCGATGCGGTTGATTTTAATAATGGTCGGGAGAACCGTGTTAGCCGAAATTATTTTTCCGTTAAACGAATCCGTGCCTCGAGATCGTAATTAAAATAAACGACGAGGAGAGGGGGCCCGAGAGATTTAGCTTACATTCTACAGGTATTGAAAAGCACTGTATTTATAGTCGTTTAGACTAGCCATTGCGTTGTTTTCGCGGAGATTCTGGAGCTGGGGACGGCGTTGTCTGGTCGTTAAGAAGAAAGGAGGAGCAACGTTTACGTATAAAATAATTTTTCGAGATATATATTTTTCTTGCGGGACGATTCTTGTTTAAAGTTTCGAAAAATAGGGGAATTCCAGCTGTTGGTGACTGACAAATATCACCAGTCGCTGGAATACCGATAGTCATAGGGAACCGTTTACCCGCTCCACTAGGTATCCTCGCATTTTTACTTTCGAGGAATTTCAATTTTTCTCAATGGCATTTTCGTTTGAGCCTCTGAGAGATTCTACGAATATCTTACCGATATCCTCGAGATTTTTCCATCTATAACGATTCCACGGCATCGTTCTTTCACCAACGTTTACGATCGGTTCAACCCGCTTTACGACCCGCTCGACTTCTTACCCCTTTCAGTCTCCTTAACGACTGTCCATTCCACGTCCTCCCCTCCCCCATCAATTCTTCCTCTTCCCCCATCTTCTAACCCCTTACCGAAAAAGACAGACGAGACGTGTCTTTCCTTCATTTTCATTTCGACACGATCGAATTTCAATTATTAAACAAAAATCTTCCTCTCTCTCTCTCTCTTTCTCTGCATCTCTTTCTTTACTACGTCTAGATACCGCTATTTTTATATATTTTATCATATCCTCCTCGCGCGAATAACCAAGATCGATCGCACCGTCCTTCCATTTATTACACCACGAATGGCATTTGTTACCCGTAACATTTGCGTACGAAAATCTCAGATGCGACGATTGTAAAATATTACGGTTTGCCCATAAACGGCGCATCGATCGATGCTCGGAAGAATTTCCACGCCTACGATCGCCCTCGAAAAACTTGATTTCTTCGCTTCGCACGACGGCTGCAAACATTCTTGGAGAAGAATTTCGCAGCTTGCCGTCGAGGATTCTTCACTGGAACATTGGAAACAAGAGAGGGGAGGAAGAAAGGAAAAACGGCTCGATACTTAATTCCGTAATTCGATCGGTTGCATCGGGATAAAACGGGATCCCATCCGATAAACCTCGTTACCCTGAACGACGACCGCGACTCCTCGTATCGCTGTATCCCCGGAAAGAAGGGAAAGAAAGAGGCACGGTGAAGATAAAACGGGCGAGGAAGAAACGTGGAGGGGAAGGAGAAGGGAAGGTTAGCTCGAGGGGGTGGAAGAATGACGGGCAGCGCGGAAAATGAAATCCTTTTTTAGCGGGGGCCTGGTCTCGTACGTGGAGGAAGGTCCGCCTCATCCACGGCACGACATCGGCATCGGATTAGCGTAAAATCGAAGGGCGCTGACTTGGTCGCTCGTAAATTGGCTACAAAGTTTGGAGAGAAGGCAGAGGCTGGCGGTGGCGGTGGCGGTGGCGGCGGCGGCGGTGTCGGCGAGGCACAAAGGGAATCGATTCGCCCGGTTGAATCGCGATCCACGCTTCGGCTGGCTACCCTCTCTCCGCCCCCTCCTCTCTCCCACGCGCCATTTTGTCTTCCCGAATCTGTGACCATCAGCATGCAAAGTGGATAAAGTTTCTAGACTACACTTTCCGTCGCCCTTTCTTTACTCGCTTCCGATTCCTATACCTGGCCTCGCGCCACCGATCCCAACTCCACCCGCCATCACCAAACGGCGCGTCCTTGTTCCTTCTCGTCTCGTTTCGCCCCGTTCCTATTCCAGATTGTTTCTCGCCACCTCGAATCCTCCCTCCCCTCCTTCTCCTCCCTTCTCGCATTTTTCCTTCTTCCCCTCTGCCAAGCTTCGATCCCCTTCTCTCTCTCTCTCTCTCTGATTCTCGGCTAAGCGGAGGGAATCGGGATCGGTTTTACGATCGGTCGGTTGTGTCGTATCGATACACGGACCGTTTCGAACAGAGATTCGAGCGCGGGGAGGTGGAATAGAAAGAAATTCGGCGTGGCGGGGAAACGAAGAAACTGTATACTGGAATATGGATATAACTGCTCGGCCGAGTACGAGTTTCGATCGAATGGGTCGGGTACCGGTTGAATTCAAATTATCGCGAGATTTCTTTTTTTTTTTTCTTTCGGAAGAATGGAAGAAAATTTGGAACGATTATTTGTTTGTTACGAGTAAAATCCCCTCCTCCAAAGTTTTATCCATGAAATAAATTAAATAAATCGCGAGATTGATTCGAGTCTCGAAGTTTATTAAACGCAAAATGTGTGACCATTACTTTTGGAAATCGAACGGAGCTTGCATATCGAATGCGTTGTACAATTTTATCGATGGTTATTAATAGATCGTATACATTTCGGCGATTTGATGTCAATTATTTTCCGGACAAAGAGATTTATAATTTTTCTAAATAAATTCGTGACGCGAAACGGCGGGAGGAAGTTTGAAACGGAATAATCCGTTTCGTCGATTGATCCCCTGATTATACTCCCCCGGTACTCGGATATTTTAAAATCCATTATTAATCCGTGGCGATTTCATCGTTGTCGCAAAGTATTTTCGCCGAGTAATGAGGATAATTACTAGAGTCGATTGCACGTAATAATTCTTCACGCGTGGGTAAAATTTTGTTTTCCACGCGGACAAAGATGCGCAGGCATCACCTGTTGAAACGAATTTATCCTTTATCCTCGCCGATCGGAATCGACTCGACATCGCGACGCCTAATATTCCTAGATATTATTGAAATTTCGGATGTGACGGGCCGAGTGCATGACCGTGCGAAGACAAACAGTTGTCCCGCACGCGCTGTCGTATTATCGGTCGTAACGGAGGCAAATGAACCCGTGTTGCGCCTCGACCACCGCCAATGCGTCCGAGGGGAACGATTAAAACTTTGTCCGACTCGGGTGTTCGAGTGGAGAGTAATCGTAGGTAAGACTTGGACTTATATTTTTGATTCCTCCGTCAAGGAAACGACATTTGTTGATATGCGAACGTTCGATCGAATTTTATCGATGAAAAAAAAAAAAAAAAGAAGAGAAGAAATAAATATTTTCGCATCGATTGTCCGTCGATGTATATTATTTTTGAAAAGGAGGAAAATGAGATGATTAAATTCGCGATGGAATACAAATAGAGGAGAGAGGAGGGGAGAGGTCGCGTTGTGCAAAATTTTACTCCTAATTAAAAACAGACTGGAAATAGTTTTTCTCGTTATGAAAATTTCACAACTTCCGCCCCTTCCCCCTCTCTCCTCCCCCCTTTATCTCCGTTTGAAATTCCTCACTTTGAGGAACAACGAATTAATTTATCACGTTAAAACTCCCCAACGTCAATTAATATTTCTACAGTTTATTATATATTTACGAGGCTCGCTCGAGTTCTTGTCATTCGTGTTTCCACAACGGTCGACCATCGTTAGGAGCGATTCCCAGTATCCAAAAAAAAGAAAAAAAAAAGAGAGAGAGAAAACCAAAAAACGAACAAATAAATAAATAAAAGAAAGAAACTTTCGTCCCTCTGCTACCACCCTGTATCGGTGGTGACTCGCTCGTTTCGACAATTTCCACAATTTTGCAGAGGCCCTTGCAGGTGCTACGCGTCAACTGTTATCGTATCACCTGTCGCCACCTCGATGACGCCTCCTGCACCGATGGCAATTCAGTCGGTGCACACGCTGTGTGTACGCTTGTTACGATGATGCAGACTTCGCAGAAGGGCATACACGCGGGACGAGGGCAAACACGGGCAGGCTGGAGGGTGAGAGGAGAGAAGGGGGGTTAGGATTGTGCTCGTACGCACACAATAAGCCGGAGCATCGGTATTCGCGCGTAATAACGCCATAATAGGGTCAATATATTAAGTCTGTATTTCTCGACTGTTCGCCAGCAAACAAGCACCGCAAACGAGCCTACGCGCGGTATAAGATGCAAAGACACGCCGATATTATTATTTACGTCGAGGGAATGCGGAATAAAGTGTGTGTGTGTGTGTTTGTGTGTGTGTACGACGGTGGTGGAATATCGATTAACTCGATATAACGTCGACGCTTGGATAAATTAGGAGAGGATCTTTTAAATTATCGTCACGATCATTTTGTATTGTTTAACTAAGTATTTGTCGAGGAGAGGAAAAATTCTATGTTTGGAGGCGAGAGGAATACTTTGAAAAAAAAAATCTATATAAGGGTCGGTTATTTATAAGAAGAGGATTACCTTGACCTTTAATCTCCCCCTCTCCCCCAGGTGCATGGAATTTTGTTTATGAATTAACACGCTTGCGTCTCGGTATCGGAAATTATCCCCCCGGTGGATGGTTAAAATATATTCGAAAAATGATGAAATTTCTATACAATCGTTATTTTAGTCGGCCAACTATTCTACGAGGATAAAATTCTTTCACTAGGAGAAAAAGGAGAGAAAGAAAATAGTGGGAAGTTTTTTCAAGTTTTTTTCTCTCTCTAAAAAAAAAAAAACCCTTAAAAAAGGACTTGGCGGAGGTGGTGAACGTCGATATTCATTAAATTTCATTTCCCTTGAACTTTTGGGAATTGCGAGAGGAATTTAAAAAGTCGTTCGAAAGTTTTGAATAAACGAAGAAAAGCGTCTCAACGCGTCTTCTAACGATACAACTGCGAAACAACTTTCTCGATCTCTCATCTCGTCTCCAGCCGAGCGAGCGGAGCGAACGGTGGGGTACGGCGAGAGATTGAAGTCGTCAAGGTGCGGGCAAAAAGGCCCGGTGTATTACGGGCGGAGGCTCGGATCGTGCCTCGAGACACGTTATTCAATTACGGGGCTAAGAGGTGCAGAGCGGGACGGAAGGGCCATTTTCTCTTCCCCTGTGTCCACTCGAGAGAGGCCAGGCTCTGCCCTCTATCGGGGCCGGAATCGTGCAAAGACAAAACGCCCCTCCTCGTTCCTCCTCCTCCTCCTTCGTTCGATTCGAACCGATGGACACCAGATGGACGGAATTAGAGACGGGGGAAAGGTTCGATATATCGAATTTATGCCGCTAGTTAACGAGAAAGAAGGGCGAAGAATTTCCAAATTCTTCCCTTCCGCGAGAACGAATGGTAGAAATGCTACTATTTGGATTTCTCGTGACGCGTGTTACACGCCCGTCCAATTTCGGGGACGAGTCGTTAAAAGCTTAGGAGGAGGAGGAGAGGCGGTTCTCTACTTGTTGAAACAAGCTAGGTTAGGTACACGTTTTGGAAACGGGGCGGAGGGGCGATTGATGTTAATAAATTTGAAGCGCGGAGAGGAAATTAAACAATCGGTATGTCCCGACACGTGCATACGTACATAGGATTAGTACGGAGAGGGGGGAGGCTTGTTTAAACAAGGAGGGGGTGGATGGTGGTACGAATATGGCGCAATATTGTCTCGATCCCCGCGTAACAGAATAAACGATGTATATGTACACGGAACAGCGATATTTCCGATCCGGCCTCCGATTAAACGTGGTAATAGAGTGAGGAGAGCTTCCGATTTCCTTTTTCTCTTTTCTCTTTTTTTTTTTTAATTCCAACCCAAACCCCCCCCCTCCTCGTGGCCGCTAAAATTTTATCCCCTACTGCTCCATCATTCGTCCGTTAATTGCCTTACCGCGCTCATGGTTCAAAGTGAATATTTCCGATAAAGTGGGGCCGATTTTAGCGTGCGTCGTTTAAAAGAACGTATATATATATATATACATATACATACATACATATGATATATACGTTCGAAAAGTGGGATTTTAGAATCGGTAAGGTAAGATACTAGGTATAAGGGGATACACCTGGAGTCGTTGGTTTTTTTTAAAAAAGGGAAAGAGAAAACTTCACCGCCAATTAACGAAATGACATCTACGTAGGTGAAATGTTATGGTTCGCGCGGGGCCAAGTATTTACGAAAATATTACTCGACGGTTTCCTCGTTGAGTGACGTTGCAATTAAACACGAGTGAATTGTTTTTTTCATGAAACGAAGGTAAATATTATTTATCGACAGGAACAGGTAATTAATCTGACAAAGGTTCGACAAATAACGCCAGCACACTAAAAACATTTGCGCGTTCTAAAGCAAACAGTGTATGATGGTGTAAAACGTCGCAACTTCCGACACGGCCGAAAAACGGTTTTTCCGCCCTGGCCAATAAACAACGGATAACGGCGGCATCATTATATTTCTTTTTAACGCAATCACACCGTCATCCTGTCCAATCCTTTTAACACCTTCTTTCCTTAATTTTCACCACGAGATAAAACGCGGCAATACAAAATTTATTTAAATAATAATAACGATAACATTTTACAGCGAGATATATATATATATACAAGGGTTGACTGTTAGCTTTATAGGATTTTAATGCAGTCGTTCCATAAAGAGTAAAGTTAACTCGTTGTGCGGGGACGTCTGTCTTTGTTGACCAAGTATTTCCCGCAAGACGTAACGAGGGAGCCGACTTCTTCCAGCGGAAAGTGGCAAGTTTTAAAATCACCTTCCAATCGGATAAACGTAGAATTACTCTGATTTGCGCTGTGATTCCCCGCCGACACGGCCCTGCTCTTTCCCAACCCACGGGCCAAGGTCTCTGAGCAGCTAAGATGACAAAGTTTCCGCTACGGTGACGCTCCCATCCCAGAAATAACTGTCCCGTTATTTCTCTTTACCAACTTATTTGCCATGCAATATCGTGATATAATCTACCGTCAATTTTCCAATTTTATCGCGATATCGCGAGTTTAACGATTCTTTTTTTTTTTTGAAATGGATAAAATCCCTTAGATCGCTGTTTAAAAGTTTAGATTTATCGGAGATCTCATCCGATTTCGTCCGATTCGTAATCCATCCATGTTTGATCGCGTCTGGAACTTGATATTATTAAGCAAACGTTCTCAATTGTTAGCGCAAACTTTGGCAGATGATCGTTTACTCGGTGAGCATCCACGCATAACTTAAACAGGCGGGAACGGTGTGGTGGAAATAGTGGAAAGTTAGAAATTTCTGTACCCGATGTTAGACTGCCACGGTAAATATATGTTTTTCCTGTATAATTTACGCAAACGTAAATATTTCATTTATTAGACAAGTTCACGTTACGTTGCACTGGATGAAAATTGGCCTACCAAAATCTCCGATTGTTTTACCGACGATTTACCGAGAATAAACGAATTTCTGAAAACGTTTATATTTTAATAAATAAATGCGAAAAAAAAGATTCTGGACGGGAATGTTGGTCCGCATGGAGAGCGAGAATAAAATAAGTGGAGGGAGGAGATAATAACGATAAAGGGAGAAAGCAAAGAAGAAAAGGATAGAAACCGCAAAAGATAGAAAGAAAGGGGAGTAAGATCTACGAAAGTGCTGCATGAATAACATGCATTTATGCAGTGCCGACGCAATATGTAAGAAGTCTCCTCCTCCTCCTTCTTCTCTTATCCGAGGACCGGGGGGAAACGCGACGTGGTGCCTCCATATTTTAGGGGACACGACAAAGTGCTCGACCCACGTTCCCCTACGCCCACGTAGCCTATGCATTTATGCAATGACGGGATAATTTCGCGCCTACGCCCATGCGACATCACGCTCGATTTCCTCCTCTTTCCACCGATCTTCCGAAAAATACGATCCCGGATGGAATAATCCTCCGCTCCCACTGTCCGCCCGATTTAACCTTAACGCTGGCCCCAATGATAAATAATTTGAACGAAGAAAGGAAGAAATTTTCTTCTCTCCCAACTTCTTCTCTTCGCAATCGGATCGAATCGGTGTCGCGATTCGTTAATTATATAACGAGTCCAGGGAGCGAATAATCCTCCCTCCCCTTCCTCCGAGCTGAAATCGCGTGGACAAACCACGGTCTGCACTTAAGCGATTGCGCTCGCGCCCATTGTGGCTTTTTCCACGAGCGAAACGAAACGAAACGAAACGAAACGAAACGAAGATTCACCGGCCTGCGGATGAGCGCGGCAACGAGAGGGCGAGAATCCATTTTACTCGCGTGGCTGACCCCTCCCCCCCTCCTCTTCTTCCCCGCATAATAACCGTTAAGAAAAACATTACCGGTATATATATCGCACAATTTGTTTCTGTCAGTTGCACGTGGAAAACTATGAATACGGGCCGCCCTTTATTTATCGGCATTAAAACCCCGCACGTCCGTCCCGGAGAGAGAAATGGGAGTTAATTAAAACTGAAATTCAAGTTTTGCCCCCCGGGTGAAGTTATAGGAAACCCCCCCTCTCTCTCTCTTCTTAGAAACGATGATATTAGATCAGTTGAAAGTTTTACCATTTAATTAGGCGGAATTTCATTTGCTCGCAACAAAATGAGAAATTCACCGTAATCAATGCGAAGAAAGTCGTTCCGGGCTCGTATTCTCTCGTTCGGTGTACAACACGTTGTTACGTTAAAGTAATTCGTATTCGCAAAATTGTTCCTCCTCCTACAATTTATCCATCCCAGCGTCCATGGAAATTTAACCGCCAGATTTTTATATCCACGCACGAACGTGAAAGGTGGTAAGAAGAATGAAAATGATGTAAAATCGATCCCTTTCTTCCTCTTCCTCTTCTTAATTAACGCGTTAGCAACGATAACAACAGAATCGTGAAAACACGAGTTCGCGATTCGTTTTGAAAAGGGGAAGATCCAGTTCGGTGGAGAGGAGGAGTGGAGAAGCGGAGATGAAATTAGATATTGGTATAGGCGCGTTATTGCGGGCACGAATTCGGCGGGCGAGAGAGATATCGAGGATTGGTTGTTAGATGGGGGAAGAGTTAGGATAGCCCCGTGATCCTTAGAGCGAGCACGAAGGGGTTGGGAGCCGATCGAGGGGAGGTCGCACGCGACGAGAGGGTGCTCTGCTCCGGAAAATGACCTGTCACTCGCGACACGTCCCTTCTTCACCCCCTTCGTGTTCCGCTACGGAACGCTCGCTTCTCCTTCACCTTCCATTCTCCTCCCTCCCTCTTCTTTTTTTCTTTCCTTCCCTCTCTTTTCATTTTTCTCGTTCCACCATCTTCCTCCTCCTCCTGCTCTCTATTTCTCGCCTTTTTATTCAAATCCTCCCGTGTCATCTAAGAATCAAGCGACGTTCATCCGTCGCATCACGGACAGAATTTAAGGATTGGAGAATCTGTTCCCCGGGGATTCCTTCTATCTTTTCTTCTTTTTAATCGATTAATCGTTGGCCTTCGGTTATTAATGTTGTTGCGTTCTACGCGAATGAAAAGATCGATGCCTCTTTCGAAAAAACTTTAACAATTAGTTCGATTCGTCATACGTTTTATAAATTTGCGCGATGCGGAAAAATTAAACGAATCTTTCATCCCTCCGGAACGAGGATCCTTTGTTTTTTTCTTCTTTTTTTTTTTTACAATATATCAATACGTATAATATATCAACGCATTCGAATATGAAAAAACTGTTCAATTTTAAAGTTGCAGAATTTTATAAAGCCAAAATGTTCAGAATACGTATTCCAATAACATCGTATTGCGTTATGAAATAGTTATGAAATATTTTACGAAATAATTTTTTAAAAAACGAGCGGCACGGAAATTATATGGAGTGACACGTAATTATTAGCGTAGCTGGAAAAAAATTGATTTCAAGCAAAAAGAAAAAAAAAAATAAATAAATAAAAATAAAATATAACATTTTTTTCGTTTCAGAATTTCGTATTGCGAAAAATTAATTTTAAAAATTCATTAAAAACGCGTCTATCGCTTTATTATTTTCAATTTTATCAACGCGTACAATAAAATTGCTCAAAAAAAAAAAAAAACAAACAAATCGAAACGAAAAAGAGAAAAGAAAAACGAAATCTTTCCATGAAAGATAACGCGTAATTGCTTCTCCCTTCGTTATCTTTCGATCAACCGCCACTCTGTCCTTTTGAAATTGATAACACGTAAGAATTGATAATTAAGGAAGATAATAAAGCTGTACGTACGCATATCATAAATAATCCTTTTCTCCGCCAAGTCATTTCGAAAGTCATCGTGATTAGCGTTATATTTTTAAAAGCTACAACGCATTCGATGACGAGTAATTAAGATATGTAACAATGTGATTGATCGTTGCGTGTAGATAAAATTAAGAAAAAAGAGACGTGTATTTAGAAGAATTAACGAAACGTGCAAGTAATCGTGTAATAATTTTTTCTTTCGTTTCAATAAACGAAGAAAAAAATTTGTCACGCACGAAAACGATTTATTTCGAATCACATACATATAAATATATATATATATATATATTTAAGATTTTTCTAATTGATATAGGTGCGTATATTTTAATCTCAATTTAATTATTAAGATAGAAACTGCGAGATCGAAGCCTTTATCATTTAAAGTCAGGGCACATAAATTGGAAAGTTGAGTAGATTATGGAAGTTAGTTTAGAAAGGGATTATGAAAATCGGTTTAATTGTGATGGGAAAGAAAACTGAAGATCAATTGCGCTTCATTAATATGCAGCGAAGACGCAAAGTTGATCGGTCTCGAAGGTAAACGAAATGAAATCTTATATTATTCCGATTCAAAGTTCTTCCGAGGATATTACGAGGTTATCGTTAACGAAACGGGGGAAAACAGGAAGGATACGATGATAATTCAACTTGGCAATTAATTTTCAATCGGTCGGAAAAGAAAATCCCGAAATTGGAAACGTTTCCACTCACTCGTCCGATTATCTTTCCACTCGTAAAATCGATGCAATCGTGAGAATACGATAACGCACAGTTTTTGCCCAAAAAGCCTCGACGTATTTCGCTTATTTCAGCCTCATCAATTTTTTTCAAGTTTTACATCAAGGGAAGGAAACTGCGAGAGAAAGCTATAAGCTTCGCAGGAGATCCTCGACCTCCTCCGAAGGAATATCAGAATATGCTCTCAACTTTCGTCTGAATCATAAACTTTTTCTTTCGCTTTTTGTTTCTTTCTTTTTTTTTTTTTTCTCGTCCCCGACAAATTTAAATTGCTCGCTATCGAAGACGCTGTTCTTTATTCAACACTGTCGCCAATCGACGCCCTAACATTACGGAATAGGAGACAAATCGAAATGAGCGAGGGAAAAAAAAAAAAAAAAAGAAAAAAGAAAGAAAGTCGTCCCCGAAGTCCCATCGTGAATATCGAAGTAGACAGAAGGGACGTTAAAGTACGGATATTTTGAGGAAATCTCAGCTATATAGGAAAACTTGTTAACTACTAGCACATCTCCCTTATTTTCTACGGATCGGGAAACTTTGAAATTACATCAACCATTATCTTTTATTAATCATTTCGAAGACGAAATCCATTTTTAAAGATCACTTTGCGCAAGTGGAAAATATAATTCTCCCATCTCGAACGGAAATAATTCGCTAAATTTCTGCTATTTCTTTAATACGATTAAAGAACGAGAAGGATATTATTTTACAATCAACCATCAAGATTCTGTCGCTTCCAAATTTATTTATTTATATAAAATAGTACACGTTTAGTACTCGACGCAACATCTCCTTCGTTTTCTATCGTCCTCTCTTCTCCAAAATTTTATTAATCAGCTACAAGATTATCCAATTGTAATCGAACTTTCTCCGATGCACCTCGTCTTCCAAATTAAAATTAGATTCTCTCCCGCACAAACCGATTCACCAGCCATTTCGACACCCGATTTCCTAAGCTGGAATGCAAAAAGTGACGGGAAAGTGATGCCCTCTTCCTAATATCATTGACACCGTCAAGATTTCTTCGACGAATCGTTCGTTGATCAATCCGTGAAATATAAGCGCGTCTCGAACGAAGAGGAGAGAGAGAGAGAGAGAGAGGGGGATGATCCACGTAAGAAGGTTTCGACGTACTCCGTACGGTGTAAAATGCCGGCAGTGGCGTACTTACTTGGTCTCGTGCCCAAATGGTATGTCAGAGCAGATCAATACATTCTTGTACGGCTCACCGAATTCGCACGACAAGAGTTGCCGGCTTCGTACTGTCTGTGACAGCTTCGAATATAGAAGGGGACCCAATAAATCCTTAACGGTAATACAAGTAGTCTTGCGCTTCCAGATTCGATTACACGTACGTACCGATTTCACGTACTTTCCTTTCCTTCCCCTCCCATACCAGAACCACTTGTCGCATAAATGTTTCTGGGTACAATCTCAATCGTTTAACGGATCACCTAGTTAATTTCACCTCACTCGTTCGTATTCATTGCGTACTCCGCGGGTCGTGAATATTTAAGAGCAATATTCTTTTCGATTTAAAATATTATTTGCGGAAATTTCGCGCGATATCATCGAGCAAATTTGACGCTGGATACGAATAAACTGTCAACGGCAGTGTCGCGGGCAAAGAAATGTGAATTATAGGATGCGAGCACGGGGGGCCGGGAACAAAAAGAAAATCTGCAAACGACGTGGTTCTCGAAGGTTCTCTTCCACTTCGGTATATGCCCAACCAGGCGTTATCCTATACCCGTGTAATTTATATCGGCATACTCGCCCCCCTTCAGTTTCGAGGGCGCTAGTTGTAAGAACTTGGTGTATCTAATGTGTATCGCCGCTGGTAGTGCTTGCCGCAACCTGCCATAACCCGAGTTTCCCTCCATCCCTCCTTTACACCCTTCTTTGCCGATGCTTTTCACGTTCGGCCTATGGGAATATTTAGGTTGATCCGGATACGACCGATTCCTAATTGTTCAACAACTTTTCTCCACATCGACGTCGAGTCGAGCACAAGCGTTTCCCAACCGGGCCGACTTTTTCTTTAGACGTCTCGTAATAATGATGGACACGTAGAAATAAAGTCGAAGCCACGAATTGTATTCCCTCGTCAAAATCAAGAAGCTACAAACAGCTGAAAACGTGTGATGAAGGATCGATCGAGAGAGAATCGATCGCGCACGCAAGGAATATCGAGGAAGGGGAGGAGGGAAATGTTGAAAAGCAGGCGGGCGATCCACGAAGAGGAATGTCGAGGGAGGCTTAAAGTCGAAATGGGCAAGAGAGGACCGCAGCACAGATCGCAACGCGCAATAATGCCTTTACTCCCGGAATGCCGACGGCACGTGTAAGCCCGGCTGAACGATGTAAGCCTGCCTGTAAACCTCGGGTGAACCGAAGCAGAAAAAAAGAGAAAAGGACGGGGAGATTAAAAGCGACAGCAGACCGGCGAAGACAGAGGGAACCCGCTGCCGACTGGCCCTCCCTCCAACTCTCTCTCTCTCTCTCTCTTCTCTCTTTCTCTCTGAGAGGGAGAGGGTTGCCAGAACGAAAAAAAAAAAGAAAAAAAGGGAAAAAAAGACGAGGGGGCGAAAGAAATCGACGCGAGCGCAGTAAAAATCTATCGAATCAGTTTAACGAGCGTACGAGGGCTATAAATCAGTTGTTGTTTTTTCGTCGGGATCCGAGGGGGAGGAGAGGGTACGAGGACGGGTCGAGGAGGGAATCGTGGGGAGAAGTGTCGCAACGCAACACGATAAAGGGGAGGGCAGATGCATTTTACGAGCCACCGATGTCCTTTCTCACCCCTTCCTCCACCCTCTCGCTCGCCACCCTTTCTGACGTTCCGAGATGCAGTTGGCCGCGTCCACCGGTGAATTGATTTCGGTTATTTCCCGATCATGCGACTCGTCGAGTGACTCCTTTTACATGGACAATTGATTATTATTGCTATTCCGATAGCCAGACGATCTGGATAACGGTGGGCTTCGATGAGCACCAGTCCGGGCAGGGTTGGTTCGACTTCCGCCTCTCCGCCTATCTCCCCACGGGATTTCTCCTAGTTCTGATCCGGATTCGACCGTGCGTAGTCGTTATTGCCCTAAGCTTCGCGTAATCTTCTGCAGACAACGAAAATACACCCCCTCGTACGCTACAGCTCCCTTAACCATGGAAGCGTATTAGAACGCGATAACGCGAGTGGCGGAGTGCATTATAATCGTGCTCTTGGATATTTCTTTCTCCTTTTATCCTTTAGTTTTCGACAAGTGTGATCAATACGAATTTCCCAAAATTATCCCAAGGATAGTAATAAAAATTTAGGATGATTCGAGAATCCGGAGAACGATTATACGGCCGTAATCGTTCCGTGTGAATGGTCCGGTAATTGAAAAAGTGGGATTCTCGCGCGGGAATTCATTAACAAAGGGGGAGGAGAGAAGGCAAAGGCAAAGGCAGAGGCAGAGGCAAAGTTTCTATCGGATAAATATCAAAGAGCGTTTTAAATAAATATATCGCGTAACAAGATTAATCGCCCCTTTCCCCAATTTAAATTGCATTGGTATCGCGCTGTACAAAAGTCGCGAAAGAATCGAAAAGCTCGGAAAAACTTGGATGTCGAAATGGTCGCCGGAGCTGTAATATAACCGATGTGCCCGCCGATCTCTCGTCCGCATGCGGGTGGCATGCATTTTTTTCTCCTCCCTCCCGGTTGCATCCGGTGTTACGCATCAATGTGAAACCGTTCGAGACAGGGAATTCAATTAACAAAACAGCGATTGCGAGACAAGCTGCTTGCGGGACCGACATCGCGCTCGTATTTCACCCGACCTCTGCTTTCCATTGAGAGCGGGGGAGGAGAGAGAGAGGGCGCACAGGGTGGACAGAGAGAAGGGTGGAAAATCGGAGGGATGGCGCGAGAAAGAACAACGGAAAAATGTTTCCGCCAAGCAGCACGAATTTATGGATGAACAATTCTATCTCCGGTGCTCTTGTTCCTTCGCCGCGGCACAACGATGCGTGTATTGGCCAGCCTCACCTCCGTCCTTTCCCGCATCTGCGCCACCAAGGCCGTGCAAAGGTCGCTCGCGACTCCAACGGCTACACCTCCAACAACGTGCCAGACATGAATTATCGCCTCACCCTAAATATCGTGCTACCACCGTCCGCCCCCCTTTCTTTCTTTCACCCCATTTCCTCGTCCAAACTCGGAGAAATGTCGGTCGATTCGACGATTTCGCGTGTCCCCACGCGATCCTTCTTCTCCGTTGATCATCGACAATTTTTGTTCCATATAGTCGATACAAAGTAAGTAAGCTTTGATTTCCGTCACAAGACTTTTCGAACGTACTCTTCTTTCTTTCTTTTTCCTTTTTTCTCTCTGCGTAAAGAAAAAATATGGGAAGGTTAGTTTCGTTTGAATGAGAAAATTACGGGAACTATTTTCGTATATTTTTCTTGGCCGCGACACGGCGCAGCTTTCAAACTGCGATTTCACGGGTAAAACGTAGGTACAAATGATTGCGGTGTACCAACACAGGGAGGTTCTGACGTTTTCATTATTCGATTTACAACCCTTTCTGGAAATTCAGCGGGACCGTGACATAAAACTAACTTTGCGCCGGGAGAGGCGAGAGAACACGTGGAGCAAACCGTAGCTGCCAGGAAAAATCAATTTCGAGAAAACTCGACGGTTCGTATAAAACCGGGCTTGACCATCGACCGTGCCCCCTCCCTCTCGTTCCCGACTCCCGAGAATAGTTGCTGCAAAATTTCGTTTCGTTACATGTTCATGTTTCTCTCCTTTCTCCCTCCTAGCTGCAACGCTGTTAACTCACCAACACGCTCCGAGCCAACGAAGGAGGCATACAAATTCCTCGATGAGATCGATCGAGCATGCAAAAATTCCCCAGATTCGTACGCTTTTCTCTCTCTTTCTCTCTCTTTTCGCGATGTGTTTGCGCCCCCTTTCGTGGTCTCGCGCGAGTCGAAACTTGGAACGGAGGCGAGCCTCGTAAGCCACACCTGCGTCTGGGTACAAGGAGGTAACGTGTGTATAAAAGAAGGTAATACGCATGTAAACGATTCGGGTTGCTACGGCTGGAATTCAATGGCGTAAGTTGAAAACCAACGCGAATCTTCCGAGGCATAAATTACATTACGAAGCGAGGATTTCGATCGAGATTACAGAATCCTCCCTCCATTTCCAATTATGAGACGTTTCATCCACGTTTCATAATTTGATCGGACCAGTGGATTAGATTGGAAAAGAGGAAGAAGAAATATCAAATATAATCTGTCAATTAATCATAGAAGGACGTTTACCAGGGTTCGATATTCAGCCTAATTGTGCACTATAATTGTACATCTGAAGTGGGTCAGGCTCACGAGCAAATTTTCAACGGTCCGCTTCGTGAATCGAGGACCTCGTGGTACTAACGGTAGGCGAGACAGATTGTTACGCAGGCGCGTACAATTTCGATAGAAATTGCCAGTGTTTGGCCGCCTTTGAACCCGTTAATTTCGAACGGTTGTGCGGCGAAATCGTGACGGATGTCAGACTGGAGGGTCGGCTACGTGGAGCGCTGGTCGGCTCGGATAAATGCACGATTTACGCATTCGACTGGACACGAGCTCCCGTCATTGGCTTTATTGCTGGTAAAGTCTATATTGGCGAATGACTTTCGAGCACAGGGCACCTGGGGCACGTCTGGGAACGCAGTTAAAACTCGTGTGGAGCATGCGAACGCGTCCCTGGCCGAAAGGGAGAGGCTCCTTCGGGGAGGAAAAACAAGGGTTCGCCGTCGTTTTAACGACGCTTAGAATTACCTTACAACGGGGCAATTTATTTTTGTTTATCGGTATGCATCTGCAGTTACGTCGAATGGATCTAGTATGAAAACAGAAATGGGAAAGAGGGAAATGGGGAATGAATAGTTTTGCGTGAATTTGTTTGATTATCGATAGAGAAATAAAGGAAATAAAATTAAATAGAAAATTTATTTAACACGAATTATTACAATTATTATTCATAATTTGAAGGCTGTGCGATATACAGTAATAATTTTTTCACTTTTTCATTTAATTTTGACTATTTTAACATCCTTCATCTACGATCTGCTAATACTGATCTAGCTGTCGCTAGGCGGCCTCGAACGCTAGTCTTCTCGTTACCGATATCGTCACTCAATTTACACAAGTACTTTACGTTAGGGGTAAGGAATTTCGAGTAAATTGGTGTGAAAGTAATGGTTTTCATCTCATTTATCATTGATGGAATGATCCTAATAACGTGATTGTAAGTGTGTGTTGTTCCTTGAGAAGAAAAACGAGAGATATCACATTTCATTTATCATTAGAAGCGACAAAGTTTGGAATCAGGTATTATTCTTTTAGCAACAAATACATCATGTGAACTTTGATTCGAATTTCAACGTGCCAAAATTAAAGTATTTACGAAACAATTATCGAAATTATTTTTTTAATATTTTTTAATAGACCCTGGTAAAAGCGTTGAGAAACCCTTGTTCCTTTTAATCCGTACATGCACACGTAGGTACATACACGCGATATGTTACGCGCCACTCCTTAGCCATAAATTCAAGCCCTCAAGACCTATAAACGGTTTATTTGTTCGTGGTCCCTTAACCATTTTCAAAGGCTGTCTTACGTATACGTGTCCGTGAACATCACCGTCCAATATTTTCTCAACAGGGTTATAACATTCGCATTGTAGATCGTTACTACGTGGCCGGTCGCGTGCGCTATCGCGATTCTAAACGCAATATCGGGACTCCATAAAATTGGTGTAAAGCTGTTTGGTCGTATGTTCGATCTGTCGTCGATCGCCAGCTACTAGTTTGCTGCTGTTTGAAGGGAGTGCAACACGGAGAGCCGAGTCAGACTCGGGTCGAACCAAGGGGAAATGGGTGGGGGTGCACGAACAGGAGGGTTTTCAAACCGTTGTGTCGACAGGGGGCGGATTGACCCAAACACCTTCACCAACATATATACTTTATAGGTTGTAAAATCGTAAACTATCGCCAAAGAACGTTTCACGAGAATTTCTGGTTACCTTGCTCCATCAGAACGGAAATGATAACGTTGTTGAGACTCTACAATTTTTTTCGTTTCTTTCAAAATGCCGCGAACGATATCTCTTTCAAAAACTCTCATCGACCTCTTATCTTGCGTATATCCGGTATACAAAGATACCTAACGATTCTCTTCTCGATTAAAAATAATCGTAACCACGGTAAAAAAAAGGTAGTAAAGAAACGAACAGAGAGGAAAAACCTCGCGAAAGGGACGAAACGCAAAAGAAAGAAAGAAAGAAAGAAATAAAGAATCGAGAAGAGGCATCGATAAATCAATGGAATATGGTAATGCTGCAATTTCAATAATTTAAATATGTATGAAGGAAAATGGAACAATCTGGAAGGCAGGCAGATCTGGCGGCAGTGTGGTACACTGAATCGCGCCTAATGAGACGCCTCGGGTCTCGCGGGAGGGTCTCTCCGTTCGTTCCTCTTTTTCGTTCGTGTTCGGGATCTCCTTTCCCTTTCTTCATCTCCACCAACCGTGCTACTGTATCAACGTATCAGCGAGAGAGATGGCGCACGGTCCCCGCAGACCCCGCGGAGAGAGACGGCTGTGATAAATAAAATAAATTCCAAACCGAATACACACAGGCTCGGGACGAAATGTCGTGGAAACAGCGTACCAGCGTCTCCCGTATACCGCCTCGTTACATTCCGTTTCTGTCTGCGTAACCGAGGACCGACTTCCCATTTTGACGTGGCTGCGTGGATACACGAGAAGACGTTGTCTCTCCGCGGGATGTCTGTCACGAATTGGTTTTCGCCGTGTCGTTGTTGCGGCGGTGGAAAGAAGGGTAGGAGAAGGGGAGAAAGGAGGAGGAAAGAATGGAGCAACGTGTATTCGATGTGGTACGATTATGGCCGAGAGGGAGGGAGGGTGGGGGGCGTAGTCGCTTGGAGGAACTTCAATTCGAATTCACAAAAACGTTTCGCGGCGAAACGAAACCTCTGTTGAAACGAGGGCCTGTATCTTCTTTCCATTCTCCGCTCTTCTCTCTCTCTCTCTCTTCATTTTTTCTTCCCTTTCTTTTTTCTTCTTCTCTTGCTCTCGTTGTTTCCCCTCCTCTAAACGAGCGGAACGAAAATCTCCGCTCGAGAGAGCAGCCTTTTCCAGAGAAGCGATAACGCGATCGCACGTCTAACGCGCTTTAATCGAATCACGCGACAAATCTTTACTTTCGTCCCGAAAACTCGACGTTCGTTCCATTCGTGAAGCGTTGTTATTATTGTTTATAATCGTAAGCAAACCGTGTCAAATAATACGTGACCTCGTTCTTCTGCCGAACATTATTCATAGACTTATACAATACGCGTCAATCAACGTAGGTACAATTGATATTATCGATAGCCCGACGTCCCCCTACCAAATTGTACGAATTATCGATCATTATCGATAAATTTAACACTAACAGGGTTCGCGCATTATAATTGACCGCGAGAAATGGTCGGTTTTGATTTCCGGGATTGTAGTCCCCCCCTCTCCCCCAGGCAGGCGGCTGCGGTTCTCCGTCCGCTGCGCCTCTCCTTCTTCCCCTTACCCCTCGCAACAACCAGGGATCGTGTGACGGAGGCGCGCGCGTTCCGGTATCGCATCGCATCGTGTCGTTACGCTGTATCAACGGAAATCGTCGAATTGTCGTGGAAAACGCGTCGCTATTGAATTTTATGAGAATTAAAATCGTGTTTCCGCAGCGATATTTCCCTACTACAAAAGTGTAACCGGATTTTGAGGGGGAGAGGAGGGGGAGGCAGCTACAAATGCGATCGACGAAATGTAATTAAAAAATAATAGCGGTAAATCCAGGACAGAGCGAGGCGTTTCCATTACGAAACGTCGATTGAACGCGAATGAGGCGGGGGGGCGCGTTCAATACAGGAACAACCCTCTTATACGCACGTTCCTCTTATACTCCACTGTCGGTGTACGTTCTTTGGGCTTCGCCCATTATCGATACGTTGTGGTAAATCGCCTCTCGTTGATAATATCTCGGTCGAATCAACGTTAAAGGGAAGGAAAGCTTTTTTTGTTTGCGTCGTGTGTCGCGATAAAAGTGACCACTCCCATAAAGGCTACATTCGGAAAATTGTTTACCCCGAGCGAACGAATCGTGCCCTCCACCCCCTCTTCGCTTCTCTTTTTTTTTCGTCTGCAAAATACCATAGACTTCCTTTCGTCGATAATACGTACACGCGTACACGTTACATACAGTTACACGTTTATGACGCATGGACGCCTCTCTTTCGAGGCATCATCCAAAGGATACATCCTCGCGGATCGACATTTTCTCGAGGGGTGAGCAGGTCTAATCATGCTGAGTAGAGAGTAGAAAAGCAAGGAGAAACGTTCCGGTCTGGTCTGGTAGCAGCCATGCGCGTCAAGAAGAACATAAGAGGTGGAAAGAAAGGAGGTTGGTCGGATACAAAGGAGTGGAAGGAAGAAAAGGGGAAAGAAAAACAAGGTATACGTATGTAAGTACGTAGTCGAGAGATTCGCACGTGTGTGTGCGCGCGCTCGTGTGATCAAGCCAACATAGTATCACGGTACACTCTCTCGGTACACTGGAGGTCCAGTTGTGCACGTGCTTTGTCCCTTCATGCAATTATTTACAGGTCACGTATTTAAAAGGACGGGTAGAGAGAGAGTGTGTCGTTGTTGCGCCAAGGGGGAACATGTACGAGATACGTTTCCGTCCCTTCCTCCTACGAGTTTCCCTCGCGGCTACAGCTTTGCCTTTAATTGCGAACGTGATTGGTCGCAGCCGTGCGTTTCATCCCTCTGCTCTCGGTGGCTCTGCCCGAGATGAGGACGTCTCGAGACGCCTCCGGCTGATTCCACGTGAGATTGCTCGATATGCCTAACGTTAATTCGCAGTTCGATAATTGTTCCTTTGTCGGTTCCCTCGGCTCTGCCGGGATATAACGCTGGATCCCGATGAAAAATTCCGCAAATACCCCGCCAATCGCTCGCCTCTATTATTTTTAGATTGGACTCGAGCCGGGTAATCCGGAGATAATGTATCTAATACGAGATATCAGGGGGACGAGAGTTTTTTGAATTTTTCATCGTTTCGTTATATCGTTGCGATATTAATATCCCTGATATCCGATCCCGATTTCTATTAGACATTATCGTTATCGTGCAATCTGCGAATTGACGATGAGATAAAATTAATTTAATCGTTATTTAAATTATCACAGGTGTGTGACAAATAATACTAGTACTTTCGAAAAGAAAGGTGCACACATAGTTGTCGTAGTTGCTATAATTTTGTTCCTACTACACTTGTTTCTCCTTCCTTCAATTCGTTTGAATTTTACTCGCATATACGCGAATTATCATAATAACCGTAAGTACATTAAAACAGTGGATACACGTGCGAGGTAACATTAATTTTCGTTATTATAATATTTTCGAGTAATTACAAAATAACAATCGTTTTAATTATCTCCACCTGTCCTACGCAACTTCTTTCGACACGATTAAAATTTGTACATTATTTATTACGTATACACCACCACTGAATGTAATCTCCAAACTCGTAGCCTCGATTGGATGAAAATTGCTAATTTTCATAATTTTCTACGACGCCAATTTTTTATTTTCGAATTGAAAAGCGATAATAAAGAAAAGGAAGGTAAAAATAAAAAGACACGGGGGATATTTCAAATCGTGGAGAGACCGAATCGATTCGTTATAAGAAGACACGATATTCCCTTCGGACGTAGAATGGGATTCGGCTTAAATTAGCATTCCCGGCGAGATTCTTCCGCGTTCTTCTCTTCAGCCCACCGACGAACGCGCGTCATTCTTTTCCCGCCTATCTGAAACTAATTTGAGGGAGGGAGGGGAGGGGAGAAGGGGGGTTTTAAGTAATTTAAACGTAGCGTGGAGCAATTAGAAAGGCGCCTCGGTGTTCCTCGGCGTGGTGGTGGTCGGGGAGGGGAGGGAGGGTGATTTAGGGATACGATCCCGAACAGCGAAGAATAAGAGGGCGAGGGAGAGAGAGAGAGAGAGGGTTAACCGTGGCGTGTACACGCGGATAAGACGAGCAAGATTCCGAGCAAGGAGGAAAGAAAGGGAGAGGGGGAGGACGGGCAAGAATGTGGAAGGGAGGCGAAGGTGGATGTTGGAAAGGCGGAGAAGAGGGAGGGTTACCTAGGCAGGTAACTTCTGGTAAGTTGGGCCGCAACCTTACCAGAGGAGTAAAGAGGAGGGCTTGAAATATACGCGCGAGGATGCGAAATTTATGTGTAGCCACACCTGGTTAGTGCTTACATGCGAAATAGTCTCATAAATTTCCATACGCGAGCCGGTGGGGCTTAAATCCTGCCGGTGCCGAAAACAGGAATATTGGTTAACATTCCTCCGGTTACGTGGCGGAGGAGAAGGGGATTTTCGCGAGTTTTCGCCACTGGCCAACGACGGATGAAATTTGTCGGTAAATTTGCCGACAAATTTTTCCACACAAATCCGTTTTTCGGCAAACGATTATATAAACGGCGTCTGTCCGGTGTTTTTTCAGGATCGGACAGTGATTGCAAGTGTTTGAATATATCCGTTCGATCAGCCTCGTTCAATGAATCAACGCGGGCTCAACGTCGCTGTTTTCGAATGGACGCGCGTCCTGTCCCCCTCGTTTACCCTTCCCCCTCGTTTCGCTCTTAACGTCTAAGCGGCAGGTGCGTTTAACTACGTAACATTCCGCGCGTTTAATTTTTTCCCCCTTTCCATCTTTCACGTACGTGCACACGTCGCTTTTAAACGTGATCCGAGACCTTACGTACCGCCGAAAATCAGTTTTCGCGCCACTTGTACACGAATCGAAGATGACACTCCCTGACATAATAAATCAAAAACTTCCACGTGAAACGTGAAATGAGAAATGATTTTCGAAAAATATCGGAGCCTCGACGAATTAGAGAGAGAAAATTTTTCGCGTCCGTATAATTCGGTGGACACGTGGGGGAGGCGGAAGTTCAGGAGTCGCACTGTTACGGAAAGGAAAGGAAGGAAGGAAGGAAGGAAGGAAAGGGAGGGAGGGAGGGAGAGGAAAAAAAACGAAATTGACGGAAACAGACGGGAGCAACAAAAACCTCTGCAGCGAGGTCTGGCTTCGACACGGGGATTTGTCGATCGCTGTCACGGTACGAGAACCATGGAACCCTGCACGGGAAGAGAAGAGGGAGGGGATTGGAGAGGATGAAATGATCGTGCGGTCAGCGGCAGCAATCAATGCCTCTGCGTAACGGCACGCACGGAATCCGATAACACCGGCCGTTTTCCACGCTCCTCTTACCTGCAAAGATATCCTACTTTGATATTCAAACTATTTAAACAATTTACGTACACCATCCTGCATCCATTTTTTGAATCAACGCAAATGTGTTTGATTCCTAACTGTGATATACTCTTAGAATAAAATAAATGTACGTAAGGTAGATAAGTGACACGAATTTCATCGAAACGATCGAATATGAAAAGGGATATCGGATATGAAAAGGGTACGAATAGAAGGGGAGAGAGAAAGAGAGAGAGAGAGCAATTCGGGGATCGAAATAAAAGGGGGTATTTTTTGGATCGGAGATCTCACTCGGCCGCAATGAAGATAACCGATAAACGGTACTTTATTTCACCGATAAATCAAACGTGGGACAAGGAACGAGCCGCGCAGGAGCATGAAAATGCACGAAGCGTCCGGTGGAAAATAAATCAGGAGGGGGAGAGAAGGGAGAGGAAATCTCGGAGACATCTGGAAAAACATCCGCGTATCGTCGCTAATCGAATAGCACGCGAAAGATCGGCGCAATATCAAACGAATGTATATATATATATATATATATCCCCCTTTTATTTCCCCGTGGACAAAACGCCAACTTTTCGAAAGCCAGGAAATATCCTCCCTGGTAAAAACCTCTCTCCCTGACTCGGTTTTCGTTGGTGGGGCACGTCCATTCCTTGTCATCCGTTTCTCCGGCGAGTAGCAAAATTGCGTTACTGTTGAGAGCAGCCGCCACGTCCTAACTATAGAGAGAAGAGAGAGAGAGAGAAGAGAGAGAGAGAGAGAGGGCGGTAAGGGACAGCCTGGAGCACGGTCGGCGTCCAGGGTGGAGGGATCCGCTTTATTGGAGAGTGTTGCTATCGACAGCCTCGCGCCGTTGGGTTGTTAGGGTAGGTAGGTAGGTAGGTAGGTAGGTAGGTATACTCTGCCGCGGTTCGCTGCATTTTCTCTGTTATCGTTGTAGGGGGTCTGAGCGAAGCCGCGCGGACAATGGCGGATCCCCGTGGCGGATGGCGAGAGAAAGTAAAAATTAACGAGAATTCAAGCTCGGCCGGAGCCATTGAAAAATTGCCCGGCATTCCCGCCTCCACGTGTATATATATATATATATATATATATATGTATATGTATATGTATATACGTACGTATGTATACGTCTGTTTGCAAGTGTACGTGTCCGGGTTTGAGACTTGTCCGTGTACTTTTTTTTAATTCTCTCTCTTTCTCTCTCTAGAATTCCTTCATCCACCGTTTGTCCACCCTTCCCTGTTCCGTTTCCCTATATAGTACATCCTTCACGAGGATATCCGCTTAGATTTTCCACAGTTAATAACCATTAATATCCCGATCGAGGCTATTCTTCTCTAAGTTTAAACTCTAGTTCAACGAAATTTTTGGACGTCTCGATTCGGTTTGATTAAAAGAAGACATTGTACTCTTCTCGGGAGTAGGAATTCCGTCCGCGTGAGATAATGGAAATAGAATCGGAACAGATTACGCGGAAAGAATTGCATTAGAATGATCGACGAACCTTGTTAACCGCTACGTTACCAACGAAAACACTTCCCTTCCCCCATTAATTATTATTAACCCGATTCGAGGTAACGAGAAATACGCTCGCTTCATTTTCGAAAAAGGAAAAAATGAGCGAAAATTTAATCGACTTATCGGTTGCGCAGGTAAACCGACCGGTTCTCCGAGCGGTTGGCCAAAATGCGAACGCGAACGTCGTCTAACGGAATCTCCCTTAACCCGCTTCCCCATTTAACCGGTTCCTCGTAACCCCGCGTATCCACCTCGCGAGCGGGTAAACTTTCGAGGATCGATCGAGCAACGGTATATTCCTCGGCGAGGATGCGAAAACGGGGAAGGGGGAGAAGGTATATATACGGTTGTATATCCGCGTGGTTACAGAATACCGGTTTGATCTTGCATAGAATACCCTCTCTCTCTCTCTCTCTCTCTCGTTTACTCTTCTTATTATGGCGGTGGGATCGATCGTGTCGGCGTTGAATATATATTCAGGGGGCCCTTTCCTAAGAACGCGGGCGGCAAGGTGGGTCGAGAGAACGGTGAGGGAGAGGAGAGGAGAGCGAGAGAGAGGGCCGAGGCGATGGGTGGGCAAAGACGGTTGCGGGAGGCGGGTGGCGTATGGTTTGTAGGTGGAACGGTAAGCCTGTCCGTAGGACTAGCGGCACGTCCTCCCGAGGGAATCCGGCGTATCTGCTTCACGGCACGGGCAAACACGTCGGGATGAAGGAAGTCTGGCTTCCATTTCGCAAGACGCGCCACACCGAAGCGGAGTAAATATTGATACAGATCGAACATCTAATCGCTCTGGCCTGCCGCCCGTTTACCGACATCCCACCCGCACACGCGCGGATCCACGCCTCTGTGCACGTGCACGCGGCACCCCTCCTCCTCCCCATACCGTTGACTGTGCGTCGAGGTGTGCACGAGCCTCGAGTCGATTTTTATACACCCATGATTGACGTACACGCTCGGCTACTCGTGTACTACTCTCCACGCAACAACAATCCCCCCTCCCCCGTTTTTCGTTGATCTCCCTCCAACGCGAATCACGGTTTATCTTTATCCTCTGCCTGGAACAAAGGGAGGGGGGGAGAGAAGAACAAGAAGAAGAGAAAGGGACCGAGATGCGTTCCTCGCACGCGGATGCAATTCAGGTGAGGACGGGGAGAGATCGAGGAGCGAGAAAAGAGACGATCGAGGGAGAAGGTTTAAGGTTTGTTGCGAGGTGATTCCTACTTGAGAGCATTCCGTATCCCTCTCTCTCCCTTTTGTCCGTTGAATCTCATAATGCACGCATGATTGGGCAACTTTGTCAGCGAGATACCATGCGGCAGGCCGGTGGCCGTGCGCCTCTATGAGCGCGCATTGCCAGAAATGCTTCGCTTCAGGGACTCGGGGGAAATCATGTATGAAGTTCCTCTCTGTTCCACCGATCCCTTTCCATCTAAACCGGCCTCCGCCGATTTCCTTACGGGGAAATCCCCGGTTTCGCTGCGTACAATTCGGCAGGCCGACGAAAAGGCAAGAAAAAAAGGAGGGGAGAGAGGGGGAAGAAGAGGAAAGAAAGAAAAAGGAAAGGGGAGGAGAGGGACGAGCCGGACTGACAAACAATTCAGTGAAAATGTACCGCGGAAGTCAGCCGCCACGGATTTCCCGCTCTATTTCTCTCTTTTCGCGACTCTCTCTTCTTTTCCTTCTTTCCTTTTTGATTAATATTCTTTGGATGCAAAGTGTTCCCGATGTTATTCGGAGAGAAGTTTTTCGCATTATCGTATCACCTTTCGAAAGCGTATAATTTAAACGCGATGAGATGAAAAGAAGAGGGAGGGAAAAAAAAAATAACGATTCGTTATCGGTGCAAGACTTTGTTGCTTGTTGCTGCACGTTGCTATATAACGTCCATTAGCAAAAAACGTTAATGGATGTACTCTCTTTGGTTGGAATGACTAAATCCATTTAATTCTTACCCGCTCTTTCACTTTTGTAAACATAAAATGAACATGTTACATAATACACATAACCGATTCTTTTATTTTTCCTCGGTTATCCATCAACGTAAAGCAGAAAATGGAATGAAAAACATACGTTTATAAAGCGGAATTCCGACTCGAACGTTATCCCGTATACGAAAAAAGGAAAAAAGGAGAAGGAACGTCAACGTATTAACGATAGGATGTTGCCATGAAACATTAGATGCTCGAAAATGAAGTATCTTTGATAACAGGCTGTATTATTCGAAGGAAAAATTTGTACGTTATAATCGAATTTCTTTTCAACTTTCATTTCCAAATTAAAGAGATTTTAATCTCGTTTTGGAAGTTGCACGACAATTCCTCGTATCGTTTACATCTCTATTATCCCTCGCCCGACCGATTTTGTTTATTCCCTCCTTCTTCTTTTTCTTCGACGACGAAAAAAAAAAATCTCAGCCACCGAGTTAAATAAATTATTTAACGAAGAGGGAAAAAGAAATATCGAGGCAAGCCGAAACTACTGGACGCGCTATTTGTTGCTGGTCGATCGTAATTTCGGGTGGACGACGAAGCGGCGCGTAAGTGTGTGTTTGTCAGGAATGATCGGGGCCAAATCCGGTGTCCATCTTTCATTGTTATCGCTAATGGAGGAACTTGCGCTACCGCCAGGCCACTCACTCTCGTGCTCCTGTCCTTACACGAGAGGACGAAGAAAGACAAAGAGGGAAGGAAGGAAGGAAGGAAAGGAGGGGGGAAGAAAGAAAAGAGGGGCGGCGAGCGCTGAGAAGAAGAAGAAAGGATCGATGTACCCAGTGGATACGCGACTTTCCGGCGAGTTTGAATTGAAAAAGGATGTGGAGCCTGGCGGCGACTCTTATCTGGCCCACATTTTAAAGCTTGAAACTTTCACGAACCGTCGTCCCTCCCGTGTGGGTAATGGCGGCGTGTGACGCGAATCCTCCACCGGCTCTCCTTCTCCTCTCCGCACCCTATTCGTCCTCCCCTCCCCTCCTCCATCCAAATTGTCCATCCTCCTTTAAACTCGAACCGCCCGTCCGAACGACGCGATAGTTAATGGATCTCCTTCTCCAAAACTCTGGAACAACTGTTTTCCTTCCCTCCCCTCCCCTCTTCGCCGAGATTCGGTTAATTGATTCTGTACCACGGGGACAGTTTCGTTTGATTCGCGCTGCAACATTTCCTCTTCTTCTTCTTCTTTTTTCCTCTTTTTTTTTTTTATGTTTCATTTTATCTCTCGCTCCACATATTCTTATCCTTTTTCTCTAATCCCCCGTATAATAACGATTATCGTAACTTTTATTTATCGTGATGAAGAAGCACGAGTTTCCTGATTTCTCAAGGAATACGAATTCGAGATGAATTTCATTGTTGTAATTTCTTTTTTTTTGAAAAGAGCCCTCTCGATTATCGGATAAACCGGTGTACACCATCACGATTAGTCCCCAACTCGCATTGTATTCGTACTCGCGTCGGTATCGGAGAGTCGACACTTTACTAACTGGAAACCCGTCAGGAGTATTATGCCAATTAGCGTAATTAGTCTGGTACTCGCATTTGATTTTAAGCCCCTCGACCCTTTCGGGTCGTGTACATGTAACGTGGGAGGCGCGGCAGGAGGAGGAGGAGGAGGAGGAGATCGTTCTTCCCGTCGACGATATTCATCGTCGTCCACGATCGTTCTCGGGCCAATTCATCCCGAGTAGAAAGGATACAAGAGCCGCTTAAACCTGATTTGTCCGATAAATCTTGCAACGCGTTCCAGTCGCGGGATTCGATTTCATTTTCTAGCTGATCTAGTTAAAGCTGATCCGCTTGTGTTTTCGAATTAGCGGAACGAGCCGAAAAGCACGAGTTCAGAGACAACCGCGCGAAAGATGAAAGATTTGATAAGATAAACTTAAACTTGGTGCAAACATTTAATATAACGGAAAAATTCCAATAGTCACGAATCTGATAATTAAAAAAATATTCATATCATCTCTCTGAAATTTATAAAATGTATATTGAAATACTTTTCGATGCTCTAGATATTAAAAAATATATACACGAATATTTTAGAATTATTCACGAGATGAAAAATATACGACACGATAAAAAAATTAATTGGAAAGTTTAACGTACGTTTCAACGATAATGACGAGGAAAATTATAGAATTATCGATTATAATCACCGAACGATGGGTCAAAATATTATTGGGAAAAATTTTGAAAAATTAAAAAAAGTTTTCATCGAGTTTAGAGGAAATGAAAATACTCGGCTCTCTTTAAACGCTACATGCTTCGAATTCGGATAGTGCAAATATCGCATGTATCTTCATAATTATTTGCTCTCATCAAATATCAATCTCTACTTGTTGAATGTAATTATTGTCTCCCAAATTAATCAATGTACCAATCCTCACTATTTACCTTGGTCGGTGCCAGTGACTAATAATCGGCTATTGGTAAACATCGGTTAACGAGATCCGCTTTTTGCATTGCTCGAATTTCCAAGGCAATGTTGGAGTTACGACTAATTATCCAGAAAGTACGAGGTGTATATATATATATCGCGTATATAAAATAGAGAGAGAGAGAGAGAGAGAGAGCGAGCGCCAACCTTGCGGACCCGGCATTCATATGCTATTGGCGAGCATGGCACCACTGACGCTGGTAACACTGCGGTATGCAGTTGATTATGGAAGCTATATGAAGAGGCTCGACGTGGCCCAGCATCTTGAGTACCCTATCCATGTTCACGAGTCCGCTACCTCCCCCTTTCCCCCTTGAAACCGTGGAGAGGGCTATACAGCGCACTATAGTTAATCCGCATGGACGTTCTCCAGGGAGGTCGAAGATTCATCTCAAGACGCTCGATATTGCCCGGCTACTACGAGCTACACCGGAATCTCCCATCTTCCCTTTCCTTCTCCTCCTCCTCCTCCTCCTTCTTCTTCTTCCTCCCTCAAGATCCTTCGAAATCTTGATTATTTCGTGCGTTTTCGTCATGTATTATATATATATATATATATTTTCACGAGTGTATTTTTATTTTTTAAATCGAAGCGGCTGCGTGGATATTAATAAATTTTGTAATAAGCCGCGTGTGAATAAAACACGATACCTTACGTTTGTCGTTTCTTAACGAGTTCCGCAATTTTCACAGTGTTCGTTAAGCCGCGGGTTTTCCGAAGGCGATGAAGAGGAGGAGGAGGAGGGGAGGGACGAGCACGGTGGTGAAGCCTGAAAATCAATTACCAATCACGCCTTTGGGTAAAGCCCCGACGCTTCGTGTTCGTCCAACGGAATATAATGGAAGTTACGGTGTCGTGCACCGAGATAGCAAGTGAGTACAGTTTGTCGTAATATCGATTCACCGAAATTTCAAGCATCTTATTTTTTTATTTCTTTCCCTCGTCATTGACATATTATTGGACATGTTGAATATTTCTTTTCTCACCCCGCTTTGCGGACAATTCGTTCGCAAGATTATAATCCATTTTGCTCGAATTGTAATACGACATGTACGTTTTCGTAAATCCAAACTTTTCGTATTATCGTTATTTTTATTTATATACTCTTTTTTTTTGCACACGATGCAAACGCATTTATCCTCTCGCTTACGTAATTAATACGAATGAAATATGTTGACGCAAATGTTGAAACGTAAAACGGAGAATCGATACCGTGTTTTAAATATTATTTATCGAATTTTTCTTTTTTTTTGTTCCGCAAGGCAAATTACAAACCATTTATTTACATAGATATACACACGCATAGCGGATATCTACTAGCTTTTCTTTTATTTTCGAACTAATAATTAATAATTTTGAAATTAGTAGATGAAATCGTCGCACAATACTCTTTAATATTCGTTCTACAATAATATCGTTGAAAAGGATCGATGTACATATTCAAACGAGAGAGAGAGAGAGAGAGAGAGAGAGAGATTTTCACATTCGACGTACGGCAGATTTCAGATTATCCGCGGTATTCAAAGAAAAAGAATTTGTATTTTTCATTAATCAAATGATATAACTGGAAATGAAGGAAAGGTTTGCACTCTCGCGCGCGCATAATTGGAATTTAGAATTACGGACACTGATCAGCGATTATATCGATTCCACTATCGCCAAATAGCGGTCGACTGGTTTATTTGAATTTCCCAGATTGATCTCCTGTCGGCTACGGTTTTAATTATTCGAAAACCTGGCGAAACAGATATCGAAAGAATATTTCGTTTCCAAGTTATCGATGTATACCGGACGGCAAAAAAATAGCAGCCCCCTTCCCCCTCTCCCCATTCCCCCAAAAAAAGAGGAAAAAAGAGCGATAGAAATATTCGATCGAAAATAAAAAAAAAATCGTATCTCATTCAATTGAATATCGCATGGAGAAAAAGAAAAAAAAATATAAATATATTTTTGTCGTTTTTCTCTCATTTCATCTCACTCATTTCGTTCGATTATCGACCGAAATATCCTGGACGTAATCGTTTCTAAGAAATTCAAACGATTCAACGAAGATTTCGACGCAAGAATGGTTTGAACAACAGGAGGCATACGTTCCACAGATCCATATCGAATTTTCGTTTTTTCCTTTTTTTTTTTTGCACCTAAGGGAATATTAACCTCGACGAAAATTCGACGAAACAGCGGGTGGCCGTGAAATGAAAAGGAAACATCCTAAAGCTTTTTACAATTCAATGTTATACATATACATACACATATATATATATACACGGAGAACAAGAGTAAGCATCGAATGGGGCGTGTTACGTCACGGAAGCACAATTTTAACTTCACCTAGAGGAGGGTGGAGGTGCCCCTCTTTCACCCCCATTCGCCATTTTCATCGGGGGAAGTCTTCGTTACTGCGATACGTACAGCAAGCTTGCCTTGGCGTGGCAAGGATGGAGGGAGGGAGGAAGGGTCAGAAACGGAAACATCTCGACAAAATTTTCCACGATTTCTCCCACGTGAGCCGGCACGTAATGCTACACGCCGCGCTCCACGGTGACGGTTTCAAAGAGCAATCGTTATATTCTTGGTTCGTGGAAAGGCTCGCAGAGCAGCTTGGCCCCCCCTCCACCTCGCGCCGGCTGGTAAAAGCAGACGGAAAAGGGGGAAGGGGAAAGAGGATTGAGTGGGGTGGGTCTCGAAGGGGGAGTCGCTATGATAATAGAAACCCGGTGCGAGAAGAATGGAAAGAAAGTAGTGGAAGAGGAAGAAGAAGAAGAAGAAGAAGAAGAAGGGTGGGCGAAAGAACACCGGGGGATTTACCGTGACAGAGGATAATTAATTTTTTTTAACGAATCTCATACGTCATATTGCATTTCGTTGCCCACAAGGAACCGAGTGTATTTTTCCAGTTAAAAGAAGTACCTGTTTTTCTTCTACTTCTTTCTCGAGCTCCTCGATTAATACGAGCCACGAGAATACATCTTACATCGTCGCATTGAATGACGAGCCACGAAATTCGCAATCCCACGAATTAATTTATTTCCTTCTCTTCAACACGATCTCCGTATATCGTCCAAAAGTTTGATCAAACTTCTTTCTCGAAACGTTTGCTCAGGGGAAAAGGAGAAAATTGGCGTATTAAAAAAAAGTGAGGACGGAGAGGGAGGAGAGGAAGGTAAATAAATAAAGCACGAGCCGCCTCCATAAACGCGATGAACACCATCGTTCGTTATCAAATTCTCTGGAAACGGGCGGGGGTGGAAAGTTGATGCAAATGTACGACTATGGCGATTAAAGGGTTCGAGAGAGGGGCTGGCTGTCTAATGAGCTCGGAGAAGGTGGTCGTGTAAGATCAGGTGAGGAAGGGGAGGGGGAAAGGAGAAGGGCTCGAAGGAACGGAGCTGTAGAATGAGGGAGGAGGATGGATACAGCCCCGAGAAATGATTATAAATGAAGCCATCCTCGTGGCCGTTGAGGCCGCGGCAAAGCGGAAGGAGAGGAGCTCGTCTGCCGCAGGGCGACAAAGTAAGAAGGATTGAAGACGATGTCAAAAATAAGAGAAGCGTATTTACAACGGTGTGAAATTGGACTGCTAGAGACCGGGAGAGAGAAATGAGGGTCTCCGACTGTGCCGGGGAAAATGATATTGTACGTTAGGGGGAGGGGGAGGGGTGTATCGCGAAGGCGACATACCGTGGCTACCGGAATGGAGAAGCTACGAATTTTTATAGCAGCCGCGAGAGCAGCGGCGAGATGCTGCCATTCGATATTTATAATCCGGTAAAACATTCTCCGTCTGCGGGATACAGGTGCTCCTCTTCGTCGTAAAAAAAAAAAGAAGAAAAAAAAAGATGGTTAAATAATAGAGGGGCGGAATTCTACGGAATTCTCTACGTTTGGATTTAGTTAGCGCGACGGCGGTTTGACTGGTTTTGAACGATACATCATGGAGGATTTGTGGACGGTCGATTTTCCTTTTTTCCCTCCCTCCCTTTCCCCTTTAACGGTGGCAATTTGTTAAGAAACCTATTATTCATCGAGGGATCGGAGGTTTTTAATTTATGTCGAAATAATTTTTCCCCCCCCTTTATCGAATTGTTCTTTTTTTTCTTTTTTGATAATAATGACATCGTGGAAGAGGAATGTAAAAGAATATATATTCTATGAAAACAATCTTTCTTATTGTTCGAATGAAATGGCTCTTTTTATCCAGCCAATTATATTTCGATCGAAGCAATTACGAATCTTTACGATAAAATCTAATTTCAATGAAATGTGGTGTGTATTACAAAGTGGAAATAGTATAAATCGAAAAATAACTTCATTAGTGGAGCATTAAACCTGAGCGAATATTTTTAAATTCCATTGTTCGCCATCTATTGCAAATCTAAATTATAGTATATTATGTTTACGTATTTCCCCCTTTCGAACGGAAGAAAGCTGGGGGAAGGGAATATAAAAGGGAACGTTGAGATTACGTACACGATAAAGCTTTGAAAAAATTAATCACGCTCGATCCAAACTCGATCCGAAACTCATATACCGTACTCCGTATTCCGTATACATAAATTTGGACCACGAATTTAGGTTCATTCTCACGTCACGAGCAACGGTACGATTCGATTTAAAGCCACGCATTACATCCATCATTCGGTTACAACTGGAAAGGTGGGGCTGCGATGAAAGCGATTTGCTTCGCGATTATGAAACAACTCTGGCCTGCCACTCGTCCTGTACCTGCGTACGATCGCGAATATCTACGCGCATTGCGGCGTCAGCGGCAGCCGCAACAACGCAAATGCAAATTTATTGTTATTCGATTACTCGATTCGGACTCCCGCGTGGGCGTTAATACTATATATATATATATATACGTGTGTGTGTGCGTGTCACCACCGAGTTTCTACAGAACGCGATATCGAGTTCAATTTCTGCCTAACCGTGTCCTTAAGCCGCAATCAAATTTAAGGGACAGCGATATATTTTAAGAGACAGTCGAATCTAGGCAAGATAATTGTTTGAACGCGACATCGTTCGAAGGTACGTGATCATAGGATCGATAAATTTCCTCCCTTTTTACTTATTCAAAATTATAACAATTGTCTCTTAAATATCGAATTTTAGAATCGCAGAAAGATCGATATATATTGATCTATACTACTTGAATGATAAATATTGTAGCCAATCGTATGCTAAGCGTAATAGCTATGGTGATATAAGATAAGATAAGTAAGAATAAGAACAAGAGAAAATATAAAAAAAAAAAGAAACAGCTTGTTTTAACAGCTTCTGTTGTGTACGGTGAAATGTTTGAGGAGAAATAGCGCGTTGCACCGGTTTAGAGAGTTAGAGTTGACAGAGGAGAGTTGAGAGTAGTCTAGTTACATCCCTATCCGCTCTCCCAAACATTTCATCCCCCGGAGCTTTCACTCGTAAAGTACAGATTTGATAAGAAAAGCGGCTTACGGCACTTCTAATTTTCCCGCCGGCTCGGCAAATATTATGCATACACCGTAAATCTATGTCTCCGCGAGAGGATGATGTATCGTCGACCTCGACCTCCGTTGAAACTTATAGCCGATAGCGGCAAAAGGGAAGAAGGAGGAAGAAGGAACGAAGAGCAGGGTCGCGTATATACCTGTGAACTTTGTTGCTTGTATGAGAAACATCGATTGCAACGCTATCGTCTGCACGGTTAAAAATTCTCAACTCTTGGATTCACCCCGCTTATCGTGCCGTGTCACGGTATTAACGATCGGCGAACAATCGATTCGAGCTTTTGTTTAAAGTAGATTTAAAAAAAAGGAAAAGAAAAATAGATGAATATCCGATCGAATATAAAAGAGTCTATCCATGGAAGATCGCATTCGCAATACTCCTTCTTGGAATCGGATCTAGGAGAAGTGTTCAGAAAGTTGGCTGCGGCGCTGTGCTCGGTGTTGCTGGCGGATGTGGGAAGGAAGTTATGAAGTGCGAGCATCCGTAGCACGGCGTAGCACTGCTTTATAAACGACTTTTCGTGCGAAGTTTACCGGCATTCATCACCGACGACTCGACCTGCACCCCCTCCCCACGCCCCTCATCCCCTCGCCGACCGCGCAACCCTTTATCCTTCCATGACATGAACTCGGCAAACGTGGGCCAAAATGGTCCAGGGATAAAAACATGGGGAAGGGGGAGGAACAATGAAAACTGACCTCGCGTGGCGTCACGCCGTTTCTTTGATCGATAAATAAAACGTTCCCCTCTTCCTCTCCCTGCTAATGTTTTCCCGGAAGTGAATTGTTTTCCATTGACGAATCGCGTTGAGAAGCGAGAGATTTTTATGTACCAGTTTCTTTTCTTCGATCATTCTCCGTCCGGTGGTGATAAATTTTGAGAAGTATAAAATATATAAAATAAAGCACGAGATAGACGGGGAAGATTGTGCGTATTTCTCGCTCGAAATACGCGAATTTAATTGTAAAAATGGGATTTTTACTACGTTTTTATAACAATTTGTGTATAATTAATTAAATAAGAAGATAAGGGAAAATAAAAGGGGGCAGATTTCGGGAAATAATTTTTTTCGACGGTTATTTTTTTAGAAAGTTCGAGAATGCGTTTACAATGAACGTCACTGTGAGTTAAAAGTTTATTTTTATTTGTTCGCATATAGCGTGCCGGGAAGCGAAATCACGATAATAAATGTTGTCACGGCTATCCGGAAAGCACTCACGCGGCCTGTCTTGCATTTAATGCGGTGCAAACGTAACATGGCTTTCACTCAGGTGGTTAATGAAATTTTTCGTTCTCGTGTTCACAGATAAAAGTAGCGTATTTAATTCTTTTTCACGAAATCTAAATGTAAAGCTTTATCCGTGATTTTATATTTCTGATTACTTTACATTTCTTCAGATTAGATCGCAAAAATGGAACTATTTCGCCTTTGGCGCGATTTGTTTCGATAATTTTCTTCACTTTCAAATTTTTAGAAGAAAACACGAAGAATTTATTATTAATACACACCATTCCTCGTTTCAGTTCAGTTTCACGTCAATGGTTTGTTTTTTCCGAAAAGTAGAAAACTTTTTAAAAGAAACGAGAGTACGATTTAAGTCGAGAACACTTCAAAGAGAGCAGCGAGGTTAAACATATTTTCAAACTTATTTACTTTTACATGCTCGTCTAAATGAGTTTGCTAAAAAAAATAGTATAAATTTCTACTCTAATCAAACGAAATATGATATTAACGTGAAATATTTCTTTTCAAAATGATGTAGATGAAACTAGTTTTTCGCGACTGATAAAAAAATAAATAAAAAATATAGGAAATTTCTTTCGTGCAATTTTTTCCTCTCGATACAAGAAAATTAAATTAAATTAAAATCTTTAAATCTTTAAACAGGTAGAAAATTAATATCAAATTTATTAAATTATAATACCTATTCATAATTCACATTAGTGCCTTATCTTTTTCAGTTACGATATCATCGTTATTATCATAATAATGTTACATATTTATAATTTACAATTTAATTGCTGGAGACACCGATCTCTAATATCGACCGCTAGGCGGCCTCGAACGCCACGGTATTCTCGCTATCGATACCGATGAGTCAGTATATAAATATCCAGGCCGATTAACGATCAAATCGAGAATTATTCGATTCCGAGATGGCATTGAAAGTAAGAAATGTGTGCGTGTTATCTGTTCGAGTGCTAATTGTATATTCATTGCGAAGTAATTACTGCGAGTCGAGTGAATTTTTATGGTGGAACAATTACGTGGGATCATCCGTTATGGAGGATTTATGCGGCATTTATGAGTTTCAATATTAATATCATTTTTGTACGAGCTCTATTGCTCGAAATCCTTTTACAATTTTTCCTCGTTCTACTTGGTACATTACGATTGAAACATTCCCATAGCAAAATTAATTCTCTAAACATCGAAATTGAAAAATCACAAACGATCCATTCGATTCGATCGCATCACGATTAAATTCGTATTACGAATTCCGCTAAGTAGAAACACTCGATGTAACGGCCATCTCCAGAATTAATCGACGGCAAAGCCAGAAGAATTAGCGTGCTCGCTCGCCCCGTTGATCCAACATTACACCAGCATTAGATCCGTACCGACTGAACCGAGACCAGAATTATTCGTTTACCGAGCGTGCCCTTATTAAATCCCGTACCCGTAGTCGCGTTGTTTAAGCCCGTCAGTCGCATTCACAGGATTCAGGGAGACGGGAAGTATGGCACGATTGCGCGGATGAAAATAATGCGACAGCGGGCGGCAGCGGGATTCAAAGGCTGGTTGGTTACAGTGGGACAGGGCTGCCTGGGTTCGCGGCGTACGAGGGGTGGTAGAGGAGGGGGTAGATGGATAGATAGATGGATAGAGAGAGAGAGAGAGAGAGCGCGGTTTGGGAGCACGTTCCAAATCTCGGCTAATTCGGTCTAATTTGTTCGCAGTTAGATTGGAGCGCCAAGAATTATTCAGGGGCTGAAATTGTTGGCGGTTAAGCGAGCCTCGCAAAATCGTACGGGAAACGGTGGAGGTAGGGCGGTTGGGAAGGTCGAGGGCGAAGCGATGGGGAGAGTATTGGGAAGCGGGGAGAAGGAGGAAGAGGAGGAGGAGGAGGAGGGAAAGGAGGCATCGTCCAACCAAACTCGATTCAAAATTGACCGTATTATTATATGTCCTGACCAGGCGCGGAGGGTTAGACCGCAACGCGTGCTGCTACCTCCCGTTTTCCGCCGTGTTCTCTTCGCCGCCTCCCACACTTCTCTCCCTCTCCCTCTCTCTCTCTCTCTCATTCTCTCCCTCTCCGTGTTAGGAGAGATGGAGATGAGAGCCAGGAGGAGAGGTTTCGGGAAACGCGGTCGGCCGAGCTCCGCGGAAACTATGGCGAATTGTAGCAGAAAGCTGCCGCGTCGAATTATTTCCGACCGCAGGCCACGACCATTTATAATTTAATTACCATGGCAATTCCCGGAGCGACGGTATGGTATCTGTGTACATACGTATTGGCCAATCGTACGATATTTCGTCGTAACGTTTCAGGTAGGTCGCGTAGTTTCAGGATTCGGCGATCGGCAGAATTTCGTCGGAATCCTTTGATCCTAGACGCAATTCCGTTCGAGTTAATTTGCCAACTCGAGAGAGCTTTATTTTCCGGTTAATCGAGTGGAGGGTACATTTATATACGTGTATTCGTCGTATCGGATCGATCGTTTATATTAAAGAAAAAAAAAAAGAGGAAAAAATTAATCCACGAGGTGGGAGGGAGGGTAGAGGATTAATTCGATGGATAAAATTATCGAGCGAAGCAACCCTTATTTTCAAATTCAAACTGATAATCGTAGATTAATTTGTAAACTCGAATCCCCTTAGTAGTATAAATTTCTCGAAGGGTCCATAACCGCGAAATCGTGTCCTCCCATTAGAAACGGAAAACTGTACGGTTGCGCGTACATATGTACGTATAAACTTTTGCAGTATGTAGTATGGCCCTCGACTACGCAACATAGATCGTTGCACGTTGGTTCTTTAACGTGGTACACGGGCGAGCAGATGTGTACGTGAATGGAGCATTAGAAATGAAGGGGAAGAGAGAGAGAGAGAGAGAGGAAGAGAAAAAAGGTAAAAGGAAAAGAAAACGACGATAGAGGTATCCTCTCCGTCGTGGAACTTTGAATATAAACCTAGAATCAGGGGCGTCCCGTGTCGATTTATTCACGTGTTTGTTCACGGTGGGGAAAGTTTTGCGGTTTGTCAGCGCTTTTAGATTAAGGGTAAGGAAGAAAGGAAAGGAGAAAAGTGGCCGAAGACGGAGGAAGGAAGGGCATCGAAACCTCATAAAGCCCTTACAAATGTCTTCGTTTGATGTGCCCCCGTTCTGTCCTCCTAAAGTAGTAAAAAGTTACTTTTAGCCTGATAATGTCCCAGTGAAAGATATTTCTGATCATCTGCAATGCTTTCATATGGAATTAATTCTCTTTAATTTTTCTATTTTTCTCTTGTCCATTTCTCTTATCATTTCTTACAAATATCGCAATTTATCATTGCGATATCGCAATAAAAAAAATTTCTTTTCAAATCAACCGACACTGGCCATAAATTTCCACCTACTCAGTTTCCTAAGAGTCAAACAGTCCTGGCAGCAATTCTCATTGGCAATGTAATTGCTAGGCGGCTCGAACCGAACCATAAAGTTTTAAACTTAGAGAAGTTCCCCCTTTTGCTTCCTCGACATAGCCTACAGTCGACTATTCAGCATAGTCGAGCACGGGAACACTGATCTCAAAGAAGAAGAAGAAGAAGAAGAAGAAGAAGAAGAGGATAGAAGTTCGTATTCCAAACAGAATTCGTTAACCAAAGTCCACGTTGTTCTTTATTCCAACTGCAAATGAACGCCTTTTTATTTTATTAAAGTACAATCTTATTGCGTAGAATTGGACGTGATGGTATTTAGGAACATAAAATAAAATAAAGTAATAAACGTTTGAAAAATGTGAGGGAAAGATTGAAAATATATAGCTGTGAACAGAAGAATTTAATATATTTCGATCAATTACGAATAAAAATTCAATAAATTTAATCAACTGGGAACGAATTCATTTCTATATTGTGACATTTAAAAAATTTAATTATCAGAATTATTTTACACGTGTAAATACACAGTAATTGTTTCTTTTTCTTTCCTTTCATCATTGCATAATTCATTACACGGTTAGTATATCGCAATAGGCCTTTAAAGATATATTTTTTCCAGGATGAGAAAATCGATACTTTTTCTCGACCTTGGCTCCCTCGTTTTTCTCATCTGTTTGTCGTTACCTTTCCCAATTTCGTTGCTCACGAGGACGTTTATTGGCATTCCTACGATCCATTTTTCCCCTTTTACACCCATCATATAACTTGACGGCGTAGGCGATGAATTGACAAGAACAGAACGACACAGGAGCACGTTTCAATTTGAATTCAGGATAGCCAACGACGTCGTAGTTTCGGGGTGCAATATCGTGGAATTCTTGACAGTCTGTGAAACCGATTCTCGTAACCCGTAAATAACGCGAGGCAACAACTAGCGAAAACTAAAAGGCGGAAATTTGGCCGTCTCTATTCTGAAAATCTTCTTAATAAACCGGCCATTCTATAAATAAACGTTCAAAGGGATTTTTGTAATTTTACAATTTTTAACATCGTACTTCAATTAATCGTTACGTTGCGCGAAGGCCTCGTTCTTTTGTCTCGAAATCCCCCCTTTCGTCTACTACATTTTCACAATATAAAATTTACGATGAGATGATGGAAAAATATTTCATTAACTCCTTGATAACCTTCGAAGTAACCTTAATATTTCCTTCAACGTAACTTTCTACGCGATAAACTCTATCCGCTTTGTACTTTAAATTGCGAGGTTCCTTTGATGCATTCTCATTCCTATTCTTTTCCCCCTTATAATTACGACGAGAATTGTGCAAAAAAATTGTTGTAATTTCGTATTAAAGGGGCATTGAATTTTTGCGAGTGATGAACAATTATAGGATAATAATGGATACTGTGTTATTAAGGTATAACGTAAAATAATTAATGCAACGTTTTTAACGAGAAGAACAGGTTTCTTTGGTGAAAATTTATAATTAAAAGCGAAGAGCACGTTAAGGTGTTTGAAAGAGAATTAGTTTAGATAAACAACAAAATCTGTACGTACATATATATTTTCGAGGGTAAGCTTCCGAGGTAAAAATTACATAATATACATCTCTGTTTATCGAGTGACCGCTCGATATTCCGTCGAATTATAATTATTAATTAAATTAATGATTAACGATTACGAGTGAAATATTTGATTATCTGTCGTGATAAACGATTAAATTTTCATCCGTCCAACGTATAATTTCAATAATACGATTGGTAATAGACGTATAACTGTAAATTATATCAATTATTAAGGTATTTCTTTAATCGTCAATTGGACTAATGATTAACCGTTATTAAATTCTCTTCCCTTGTTGAGAAATTAATAATATTCGAATCTAACCCCCTATCAATTTTATCTAATATCAATATTAGTCACTACCTATATTCGTTTAATACACACATATATATATTAGATCAAATAGAAGTTTAATGAATAATCGGTAATCATCAATTTTAAACGATGTTTACTCGATCGAACGTTAATCATCCTCGTTCCTTTTTAATCAATGATCAACGAATAATACGTCAATTTCTTTCGATCACACGAATCAATCAAAATAAAATAAATGGAACGCTCGTTATAAGTGACAACGCATTTAAGGAAACGTCATTTTCCACTAACTTTGAAGTGATGTCAAAGTGAATTTTCTTTTTTTTTTTTAATTCTAATACCGTAAGAGGTAAATTTCACGAAATTTTCCGGTTTCACAGTGGTGGAAGAATTTTACAACCCTCTTACATCCCCTCCCCCACGTTTCCTCTTCTTCCATTCCTGCTCTTTCTCCCATCTTTCTCTCATGCTTCCTTCAGCTTTTAGAACAAATACTTAATCCGGATAGCAAGCACTTGCTTAAGTAAGTACTGCCCATTCAAAGCAGCCTCGTTTTTACGTCCAACGCAGCACGCGCTCCTTTCGATTCTTTCAATCTCTTGCTTTATTTTTTTCCACTTTCCAAATAGCCACTTCTCCCACAATTTTTCAGTTCTCAAATTTTGCATAATCTCCCGATACCACGGCAATTAAACCTTTAAACCTTCCGTCCAGATTTTTGGATAAAGAAATAAAAGATTTTTCATTTATGTACGGTTTTCGAACGATTTATAGAACAAACAGATGAACAAAGAATTAAAATTTTATCGAAAAATATATATATTCACCTTCCTCTTCTTTTTCTTCCTACTTTTCTGTTAAATTATGCATTTTCGATTAGAGGAAAGAAAAAATTTACGTGTAATTTTGTATTCGTATTTCTTGATTCGATTAACAACAACACATCGAGGGAATTTCTCAAACTACGTGCTAATACGTCGAAATAACTGTAGGGCTAATGGCTTTTGCTTCGCCCCATTCACCGGGGAGGGGGATACGCGATATTTAAGATCTTTCACGAAGTTGGAGAGCGTACAAATGAATAACACGGGCCAATTGCCATAGCACGATAGGTCGGTACGATTTGAAAGCCGCTTACGCGCGCTCTTCAACATTAGCATACAATGCCATGGATTGCCATTAAGTATAATCCTGCGTTTATTCGCGGTGGAAGCTCCCGTGCATTATTTTGCTCGAAAACGAGCAGGGAGTCGTGGAACGCTTCGTGGATTCGAATATAGTATACGTATAATCTCTCTTATAACATTCGTTATAATTAATTCGTTAATAGGGAGCAACTATTTCGATCGCTTACACGGGAAAAATAAAATAATATCAGGTGATGTGAGGGGAGAAAATCATTGCTGTGATCGATCGATATCTGCACGCATTGCAATTCTGAAATATATTTTTTCATCATTAATCGAAAGTATATTGCTATCACTATTGACATTCGTGTAATCGATATTTACACGTCATAATTATTATTATTGTTAAATATTATCGACATATTAATTCTCTATTTGAATTGTTGAACCGATTCGTTACCGGGCGATACGCGGAGGAGGGTGTAGACAAAGATTATCATCGCGATTTCAGGATTTTAATTATCACGTCAGGATAAAACAAACGAATGTACGGCGTGGAGCCTAAACCGTGCAAAATGCGAGTAGAGGAGCAATTACCTCCCCAACCACCCACCTCCCCCCGGTCCCCCCTCGAGTAGACGCGAGGTAATAGCAGAAACCAGTTGCCAGACAATTAACGAGGCGCATTAGTCCCAAGTAGTCTCCATTTTACGCCCTTGGAAATGAAAAATCGAGGCTCACGAGGGAGGGGGAGGAGGAGGTTTCGATTTTCGGAAGACTACAGAAGACCTGGAAATGGAGCATCTCATTTAGCAAGCTGTCCAAACTATCATTTCGTCGCTAAGCTCGGGCTTCAAGTGCGACCATTGTTTGGGAATGGCGCTTGGGAATGAGCGACGAAGTGAAGATAGACTCAGACACGGGAGCCGCGTCATTACTAAGGTTGTTGATGCCGGCAGTTCATTTCCACCTTCGAATCTCCAACGAACACTCCTCTCTCTCCCCCTCCCCTTTCCCCTTCCTGTCTACCCTCCTTCCCAGTTGCCGGCAAGGGCTCGAGAAACGGAAGTTGGATCCGAGACTTGGAGACAAAGCGAGAAGCAGGCATCCGGGGTAATCCTGCAGGAGAATGTGACGTAGCTTCCTTCCTGTCACCTCCCCCACTCGTAAAAGTAATTGGGATTTTCGAAAGAAAGAAGGGGAGAAGAGGGGGCCAGCTAGGAAATAGGAAAGCCGAGAGAAACCCTTGTTAATCACCGATAACGGGGAATCGATTCGACGAATTAGTCGTCAGTGATCGAACTGTGTTGTCACGAGAATATGAAATATATTTTATCCATCCCTAATAACTAAAAACGTACTACAGAACTAGTAAATCCTCTTTACCCGGACAACGGTGATAAAGAGAGGATGTCTGGAATACTTGCAAACGAATACTTTCCACCTCTTTCACCTTTCTCTTTCTTCCTCGATATCACGATACACGCCATGAGGATGAAATTCGAGCACGATGGATACGACACCGTTTTAAGAGGTTCGTGGTAATTAATTTCGTAGAAATTAACCATGTCCACTGCGTTCGTTACATTTTATTACGCGATATCGCGCGTCCGTGCTATTGATCGGGTTCGGCATCGCGCTCAATGTTATCCCCCCTCTCCCTCCATCTCTTTACGGCGTAGTTTCCCAAACTAGCGGGGGTCGAACGGAGAGGACCCTATCCAGGGGTGTGATCGAGAGATCGAGATCCGGCTGTGTTTCCCCGCGCGACGCAAAAGCGGCCGAGTACAAATAGGAGATAGTCTTGGAGCGAGGATAGGTGGAGCGAGCTTCTCTCCCGAGGGCTTTTTGCTTTGTGTCCCAGTAGCGATGGCGGTGGTGGTGGTGACGGTGGTGGCCGGCGGTGGTGGTGGTGGTAGGAAGGTCTCGTTTAACGACGAACGGAGAGCCGGTCGAACGAAACCGTAATTAACCGCAGTGAATAAGCTTCCGAATTTAATTAAGGATATTGAATGGTAGCTGGGTAATAACAGGCAGCCCCGGACTATATTGGCTGCGGTGTCACAAAGCTAGGCAGGGCACGGCACGGCGTATCATGCTCAAAGCTCGTCCGAGCGGCGCTTTGATGTGGTCGCGGCCAGTGCGAAAGCGCGAGGCGCAAGCAGACGCAGTGTACGAAAGCGCCGAGGGAGGAAGCGATCTGGTAGTAGGACCACGTAGTAGGACCTGGGCTTATTCGCGGACTTCCTTCCTTCCTTCCGTCCAACTTGTCGAAGAAGTGCCAACTTTACGTTTCCCGGATCGGGTGTAACCGCCGCATACCGCCTCCTCCGATAACCAACTCCACCTGAGAGACCTGAAGAGCTGCTACGTTCCGGGCGGACGTTTCCTCGATATTATTGCACCGCTTAAGTTGCGAAAAATGTTCCACTTTGCAACTTTGATGAGGCAGGGTGTGAATATTGCGACGAATGGATAATATATATATATTGCGAGTGGAGCAAGATTATTAAATCGGTTACAGAAAGGGATGCACGAATGAGGAATCGATTGGATAAGTAAAATAATAAGTCATCGAATTAAACAAGTTTTTTTCTGTAGAAAGAAAAAGAAAAAGAATTTGCACGTTGCATTTTCGACTTTTTCTTTTCCTCCTCATCCTCGCTACGTTACCTTTACCGTGCGGATTCTACAAGTAGAAACTAGTTCAAGTTCTCCAGTAGTTGAAATGAACTTTCTGTAAAAAAGAGAGAGAGAGAGAGAGAGAAAAGAAGGAAAAAGTATGTTGCTCTCAAAGAAGAGAGAATTGTTTTTTCGCCGTTCTGTCTCTCTTGTTAATTTTCCCTCGTCGATTTTCCTTCGACAAATATTCCTTCGAAACGAAAGGTTAAACGTCCCTCTCATAAGGAACGGCTAATGAAACTTACTTTTTCTCAAAGAGTCCGGAGAACAGCGTACAAGAGAGAATTGAAATTTTAAATATAATTTGTTTCCCTCTTCCTTATGATTCAATCGGCACGTTTTCCACGTACGAGAACAATATCCGGGCAAAGCGGATTCATCAATGGTCGAGGACAGGATTTAAGATTCCCCTTGCATCGCGAAGCGAGGAAAAGGACCGTGTAAGGTAGAACGAAGATCGAGGGATGCAATCCCCGCAGAGAGAGTGACGCTGCTACGCCCTGCCCGTAAATAGTATAAATGGCACGTAGCAAGACGGCGTCTTCCTTCCTCGGTGTCGAGGACGACCCCGATGCGGTGCAGCTGAAAATTAATTTATCGGAATAGTAATGGAAAATATGCTGGCTTCGTGAGGAGACTGGGAGGGGAGGGGGAATCCGAAAGAAATTACAGAAATACGTTTCCTTCCTGCGAAACTTCCATCCATATTCGCGATGTACATCGAGGAAAAAAAAAAGAAAAAGAAAAAAAATGTATCCACCCGCCATCTACTTTATTTAACTCGATGATGCGTATTTTCGTAATTTCGTAAAAGCCGCTCGTCATCTCCGTTCTTTCTCAAAATTTCATCTCATCGGCGAAGGGGAGGGGAGGAGAAGAGGAAATAAGCCTATATACGGTTTAATTTAAGAGACGGGAGGAGGCTCGAATTACGAGACGCTCCATACGCGAGAGAATAGGATGGAACAGAACAAAAGGTTGGAGCGGAGAGAAGGCTAAGAAAGTGGTGGAACTGACACAATTCGGCTGCTTTGACACGAGATGTGCCATAATGTGCTAGGACTTAAAGGGGAATACGATCCCAAAGATCCCTGTTTATTGTCTGGGAAACTACCCTCCACCTCTGCCTCCACCAGCTTTTGGAACAACGAATCTCCACGAGAGATGGAATATATTTCCACGTACAAATAAATTTTCCACCATTCGCGATTCGTCTTTCGACCGACGACTACGACCCCTGTCGATTCAACAATTTCGATCGTAAACGCTTCAATCTCGATTCGTATTTATTACGAATGATCAAATTTCTCGAATATCCTCCATCCAATTCGGACCGAATTCACTATCGATTAATTGGCGAAGGGGGGAGGGGAAGGGACGATGAATTCGGGAGAGAAGGGAGTTTTAAGATAACGCAACCCTGTCGCTAATTTGACGACCCCTCTCTCTCCCTCGGTTCCCTCGCTCCGCCGAGGGGGTGGGAAAAGAGGTAGGAATCCCCTCCCTGATTAAAACGTTATTTATTACGTCGAATTCTTAATTTCGCGGAGAAGGGGGCACGGTTGTAGCCGTAATTAAAGGGAGGGGAGGGGGGGAAGGAGAAGGAGGTCGGCCCCGAAGAAAAGTTAAGATGGATGGCGAGCGTTGGAGTGAAATTAGTTTGAATATGTAAAAGTCCTCCCTTTACGACGGGGGGAGGGGGGGAGGACACCATATGCAGTATAATTAAACGATCCTACGCAACGCACTAACTGTAGCAATATTTCCTTACACTCGTAGCTCCCCCCTTTCCTCCAAACACGCCTAGATTCCTGCGTTTTAATATAGCAACAACATTTAACTGGCGCTTTACAGCGCTTCGAGGCAAGACTTTACCACCCATCTGCCCTCCCCTCCGTCCCTCTCCTCCACCCCCCTCTCTCGTGCGCCGCACCAGCAGCAACTTGGCGTAAACAACTTCTTCGCAAACTTCTCTCCTCCTCGCAGGCACCTTCGGCTAGAATTTCGAATTTCTAGCTACCACCACCTTACCATCCCTTCTCTGTCTTCTCTGTCTTCTCGAGCACCGTTAGAATCAACTTCTTCCGTCCTTCTACCCATTTCTTCCTCCTCCTCCTCCTCCTCCTCCTCCTCTTCTTCTTCTTCTTCTTCTTCCGCGTACAATTACGGCTAGAACATGATCCTAAATAAGTTTCGATGTCTCGTCGGCGCGACATCGCCGCCTTATTGTCGAGAAGTTTTCTTTCCCTCTCCCCTCCCCTCCCCTCCATCCCATCCGATACAATCCACGCGTGTGTACTCGAAGGTATATATTTGACGAACAGATTGAAGAAAAATATTTCGTATCAAGTTGAAAAAAGTTATTTCGAAATCGAAGCTTTCAGTTTAGAGAGGGAAGGGGGGTGGGGGGGGGGGAGAATGTTTTAAATAAATTCGTTTCGATGAAGATACATTTTTTTTTCCATCCTCCTCATTTCTCGTATCTCTTTCGTTCCTCTTCTCTCTCTCTCTCTCTCTCTCTCTCTCTTATTGTTAAAATGTAACGATACTATTCCCTCCCCATCCCCCTTCCCACTCTCAGAGTAATAGTACTCTGAATAACGCGAAAGTTATTATTTTACAAAGAGCTATTTCCAATGTTTTTGTAGCGGATACTCGAAACCTCTTCACTTTCGACACGTACGTGTATCTCGTATTACCACGGTACTCGCGATTTCGAGCGCTGCGATACAGGGCTGCTCGAACGATGTACAGGTATTTTATGTGTTTGTTGATTTAATTGCAATTAACCGGCTCTTTATCATTCGGCAATATCGGAAACCGGGAGATGTATCGATGTAGGAAGAGGAGGGGAGGGAAGGGGTGTAAAACGCGAAAAAGGGAGAGAGAGTACGAGAAGCGAATGAACCAGGGTGGAGAGAGTGTTATTTGTTTGCACGGATCTGTCTACCAGTGTTAATTAAATAGGATTTATATTCCTGCGTATCGTTGTATACCCTATATACCCGTAACGCACACTGGCTCCCTGTTAAATTAAAAATCGACGGTATAATAGTGTTACGCGCGGGCGTGTTCGAGCGGAAGGCGGCAATTTTGAAATCGCGTCGATGTTTCCGCCGATATTTTTCTTTCTTTTTTATTCCCCCTTACCTTCTCGTTCGAGTCGCGCAACAGAAAGAAAGAATTCGGGATATCGACGATGAATGAATCTTGAATAAGAATTTGGAATTTATTCTCGTTATTTTCGTCGACGAAAAATAGAGAGAGAGACAGAGAGAGAGAGAGAAAAAAAGGGAGAAAAGTTTCGTTCCATTCTTAACAATGGAACACATTTCACGACCGATTCAAAATAGATACGAAACAATGGCGAACAAATACGATTGCATCACAACGATAGACAACGGATTACTCCGACGCGCGAATATTTAAAAAGTTATTCAATTTTGCATCTCTTTGTTCTAAAACGCGTCCAACGCGAAACAGTTGCGGGCGGCGAGGCGTGGGTAATGATTTTCTTTTTTTCCTTTTTTTTTTTTGGAGACCGGGCGCGCGCGCGTTTCTCCATCGACGAACGATTTTAATAAAATAATGCGCTAATGAAAAAAATACCGAATAAAAATTAATGTCAGGTCGCGCCGTTCCAATTTATTTGAACGAACCCATTCGGCACAAAAGTACTTATCAGTACTCGCGGACAACCAATTAAATTTGTTCGGCGAAGCGGACGCGAAAAATGGAAATGATGGCGTTCCGTCGAACGCGAAGAAACGAATTGCCGATAAACGCCGATTGTCGTCGCTCGCACAAAGCCTCCTTCTCTTCATTTTTTCCCCCTCCACCCTCCTCCCTCCCGTCCAACGAGTCACTTGTGCACGCGCTTCGACTCGGGCAGGAGGGGGTGTGGGGCGCGAATAATTTACACACCCCTTCTCTTGTGTCGCGGCACAACGCTTCCAAGACGTTCCAAGATCATCCCTCCCCTCCCCTCCCCTTCCCTCAATCACACGCGTTGTGATCGCGAAGCCAATTCTATCGTCGAACGTAACAATGAGGTTTATTAGGGATAATTTGCGGGGTCGAATTAAAGGAAATTAAGGGAAACAAAGAGAAAAGAGGGAACGAAGGAACGTTGAAAATAATAATCGAAGGGATCGGTATTTTTAATTAGAATCCGAATTAGAAACGCAGCGTAAATCATACGTCGAAACATCTATTCACAACCTGTGTACCATTCCTGAGAATTATCTAGATTATACTTTTTTTCCTTTTTTCTTTTCTCTTCTTTTCGATTCTAGAAAATAGATTCCACAGAAGCGTTCTCCGCTTCATCTTCGTCGATCGCGTGGATTCATGGTCGAGGCTTTTTTTTTTTTTTATCAATTAAGAGAGTGTTCCGCGGTTCCGCAGGGAACCAACAACGAACACAGAGGGGAAAAAAAAAAAAAGGAAAGGAAGAACGAATATGACGTGGTACAGGTCATATCGACGAATCGAGTGGACGAAACGATCGCGTATCAGCGACTCCACTTAGTCGAATGGTTTTGTGGTCGGGCATTGGTCGTTTTTCCAGGTACGGGCGAAAGTACTCGATCGCTCGTGCGAGTGCTCGCGCTCGTTGACGCAAATACGCGCAGATGTCCATCCGCGTCCATCGCCCGACCATCCGCTTTGATATCCCGTGTTTGTGCAATTACGCGCCACCCGTTTCCAAGCGGACGTTGATCGAATTAAGGCGCATTATGAAAATCTGATTCGATACTGCGATGTCCCGTGAACGCATTTCTCGTTAATCATAGCTGCCGTTTTACGTCCCCGTTTCACCGATTCGTTTATCCCTATCTCTTTTCCTTTCTTTTCGACACGTGTATCCAACCGTCTACAAGAAATTTATTTACATTGGCCAAAAATGTATAATGCCCCTAAGAGTCATTGTTCGTTCAAATAAAATATATGTTAGAACATGATAGAGATAGAGATTCTGGAATCCACGAAGATTAATGCGATAGAAAGTTTGTGGAGTATATCAGACATAGAGATTCCTTTAGAAAAGCGTACAATAAGCAAATATTTTTGGAAGAATCGGAATTGAAAATTCGCTCGATTTTGTCCACGTGTAATTTTGTGCGGTTTCGTGTAAATGATACAAATTATATCGTGCTTTCCATTATAATTGAATTTTAATGTTTCGCGTTTTGCATATGTTTCATATTATATTTTGTTAATTTAAGTGCCCACGATTGTATATTCCGTGTACGAATTGAAAATTTGATCGATCGAAATTTGACGAATGGTTAAAAGTGAACAGTTTAACAGTTCCGCATCCTTGTTTATTTATTTAATTTTTATTCCAACGTTTATTCGTCGGGGAATAAAGGAAAGTAGAAAGAAGGAGAATCGTCGCTTATCTAGGTCTTTCAATTTCGTAGCGTAGCGTGGAACGGGGTCGTCGTTCTCGAAAGGAAGCTACCCCCCACGATCGTCAACAACGCGCGTCGATGTTTCCAGCATTCCTATCGAAACACTTTTCCCTGGCAAAAATGGACAAATTTCCATTCCGACGACGACGTTGCATCTACATAATATTATGCGTACGGTGAAACAAAGTAGTACGCAAGAGCAGAGTTTCTTCCTTCTGCGCTTTCGAGGGAAGAGGCGCAGTGGATGTTGGGCCGGATATCGTTGTATAGCTGGCCTCTTATACTCTCCCGGCTTGCTAATCTAAATTAAATGAGGGGATGCTAATGATCCGTTACCCCGAAAGGATACGCCGCTTCGACGGGTACGCCACCCTTTTAATCGATTCAACGCGACGACGCCGTTGTTTAAAGAGAGAGAGAGAGAAAAATAGTCGCCACCTCTGCCTATCGCTGGTGGCTTCGTGCAATCGTGTAGAACATTTGCCCTCCCCAACTTCTTCCTCCTTCTCTTTCTCTTTTTCACGCCCCCTCCTCTGCTCGAATCTTGGAATCGAGGACACGGATGGTGTCTATATATATATATTGGCTCTTCAATAATTCGCTTTGTCGATGAACGGTTCAGACACCGCGCAATAAACTCTACTAGGCTGGCGCGATTTCTTCTTAATCAATTGCGTTAGTCGATGCTGTTGTATCGATTCATCGAGTGTTGATTGGAATTCGAAAGAGAATTTTAATCGTTTGAAAAAAAAAAGTATTCGAGAGCATTTCTCCCTCTCTTAAAGCGCGAATATATATTCGCAGAATCGCGTTTTCTATCGCGTTTCTCATAACGATTCGTATTCTTCCTCGTTTATTATCTTATACATCCTTCCCTTTCGAAACGGGTGAATTTAAAGCAAATGAGATTCATTCGCGATTGGAGTTCTATCAAAGGGGAAATTGGAATAATTGTTTATACTTTATAATTTATAATAAATCGAATCGTTATTGAAATCGAGAGTAAGGATGTTGATAGAAATTTAAATCGAAAGAAAAATAAATTCCTGTATCATCTAACTAAACAAGGATAAGGATTCTCGGTCGCGCAACACTATTCCAATATTTTTATTCCATATATATATCCGAACAACTAGCGTCTCTCTATCGTGCAACTTGCTTTCGAGGCGTACCGCGATAGTCTTGGAATTTTATACGAAATCAAAGCGCGTCAGTTTCCTCCTTCCCGAGTGTCGTCTCGAAGAAGGTCGGCGCCACGGGATGTGTGCATACCGTTGCACACAGTCTACCGATACCGGTCACCGCATTTCATCCGTGAAGATTCGCGTCGCAACCGGGACGGAGAAGCGAGTCGACCGCTTCGCTGCTTCCCTTTCGAATCAACCCATCGCCTCGTATATGGACGGGTGCGTATCTTGACCTGTGTGCCGTCGTCTAAACCGTACCAGTTTGACGATCCGTGTGATATCCTCGAAATACTCGAGTCTTCTATTTTTCATCCTCCTCTTTTAGAGGGAAGGGAAAAATTTTCTTCGTGGAAATTTTTTCGTAATATCGGTGTTACGGGGAAGGAAAACTTTTACGAAATAATATTTCAAGCACGCATAAATAAACGATACGAAGAATTGATGAAAATAAAGAGGATAATGATGAGAAGAATGTAATGAAAATTTGTACCAAGATATCATTTATCATCGTAAGATTGAAAAATAATTGCAAAAACTCCTTCCTGCCTCATCTTCTTCGACCGAATCTTCTTCAACCGAGAAATATCATCGTGCAAGGAAAGGGGTAACTTCGAACGTTAATCATCCTGTCCAACATCCCGTCCTATTCGAGCCTCCTCTTTTAAACGAAATAAATTATTGTTCGTGCCCAAAGATCAATAAGTTCCTTCGTATCAATCGTTAACACGTGTTTACGCGTGAATCGACGTTCCCATATGGGGAGACGAGGAAGAGGAGGAGGGAAAAAATCACACCAAAAATGACAGATGCGAATGGGTGAAACGCGTGACTTTCCATAAGCGCGAGAAAACTGCGTTTCGACGACAGAAGAGGAGAGAGAGAGAGAGAGAGGAAGAAAAAAACGATCGAAAAGGATGCGTGTCAAATCGCGAATATGCATATGCAACATCACGCCCGATCATTGATCGTCGTCCGTTCGATGCTTTATCGTTTAACCGAGCATCATCGAGCTCTATTTGTACCAGAAAAGTGCTGTTTTACGAGCTATACCGCGCAAACTTCGATACATCGAAGTGGTACGCCACGTGCGCATCCACGAAGCCAAGCCGTTTAAGCCCAGTGGCTGTAACGCACCGATAACGGTGTGCCCGCGTGTGCATACCGGAGAAAGAGAGAGAGAAAGGGGGAGGAAAGGGAGGGGGGGGAAAAAAAAAAGAGAGAAGTTCCGACGGGCAGCCCTGTCAATTTTAATTGGCTTCACCGAGGCGTGCTAGGCCCTATTCATCGGATCAGTGATATGCAAATGCAATTTAATGACGCGATATCCTGTACGTAGCGATATCGACTGGGAGGGGGAGGAGGGGGAGGAGGGAGGGAGAGAGGGCCGACTTTAACGATATCGATGCTTCACATGTATAATAAATTCAATACGTAGAAAGTTTGTACACAGGGAATATTATGCGGAATTACAAACAGGATGTATATCGAAACGGACGAGCGCGTTAAACGCGACGTACGCGTTATAAAGCGGTACGCGAGAATTAAATGGGCGAACGTATGGAAATATCGACGTCTTGACGTTCAGATTTCAATGTTGAATCTGATAGGGAAGAAGTATTGCCAAGGGATGGGTGTAAGATGACGGAACGGATAAATTAGATCAGGTTTTGATACATCTTGGTTGAAAGTTAACAGGATAGAATAATTGAAAGAAGAAAGAAAGGAATGATCTTTAAAATTATCCCGCCATTCGAGCAGGAGAATGGTGCACCACGCGCTTGTAATAAAACCATTCTCATTTTGTCTAATGAAATTTTTTGCTACCTCCCTCCCCCTCCTATGGTTTTGAAACTATTAGATTAGTTGCATGGATTAATAAATGGATTCAATGGATAATGAAAAATAATTTCACGTGGAAGATTTTTGGAAATAAACAAAAAATTTATACTTGTTTAAAATAAAATTACGTATTGGCGATTTACGACTTGGAGAAAACTGCAATTATCCGACAAGTTATTATCGAGTTTAATAATGAAAGGAAGTGGATACAAATGTAGCAATTATTTTAATGACTACGATGTACATATGTGCAGTATATATACAATATTACACGCGAATCAGCGAATGAAATGTGAACAATACGAAATGCAAATGTTCTTACATTAATTTTAAAATCAACTTAGAAAAATCTCACGCTCGCGCTTTATTTGATATTAAAATATTTTTATTGCAACAAAATGTAAATATTGTATGTGAAAAACCGATCTTAATATTAATGATTTCAAGAATAATTAAACATCGCTTTTAAACTTTGATGTTATTACGTTACAAAAACGGATTAAAATGTTAATAACGAACAGTTTCTTTACTGTATCCCAATTTTGTACACAAGAGAGGACTCAAATTCATTCACGTACTACAAAAGTTTTTAACACTATATATATATAAATGCAAAATTTCCATCATAAAAGGCAACGCAATAGCGAAATTTCAAAGCCAAAGAAAAAAAAAGTATTAATTTGAGAATATATCACGTTGCTCATGTTCGATACGACAGCCATTTCGACCGCGTGACATCGATTCTCATAGTAGTCGCGAGCGAAAACGAATTTACAGGGAGAGTTGGCGGGTTGCGGATCTATCCAAGAGCCATTCAAAGGAAGAAGGAAGTTCTCATAGAATCCGTAGTAATAAATGTCTAATGTCATTCTTGTGCCACCTCGGCCGACTCTCTTCTTCTACCGCCCTCCTTCTTCCTCTTCCTCTTTCCTCTTCATCCAACTTCCGACCTGTCTATCTCCCTTCCTCTAATTATCCCTTATCTATATCTCGGTCCATTTGGTTCGCAACGACGTTATCTCGCCTGCTCGGACTGAGCAGAGACGCCTCCTAATCTTATTACTCAAAGTGTCGGCCAGGGAATGAAGGAGGTTGCAACAGCAGTTTCCCTTCGTACTGCGTGCTTCCTATCTCTCTCTCTTTCTCTCTCTCTCTCTTTCTCTCCACCTCCAGGTTTCAATTCTCTTTCTATCATTCTCTCTATCGTTCCACCTCCCACCCACTTCTCCTTCTCTCCCTGTTCCTCGCGTTCGTCCGCGGCGCCGTTCCTCTCCGCTCTCTCTCTCTCTCTCTCTCTCTCTCTCTCTCTCTCTCTCTCTCTCTCTCTCTTTCCTTGTCCCATTCGAAGGCGGCAAGCACTGACATTGAGGGATTAAACCATTGCCAATCCGACTCTAATTACGAGTAACGGATTAGTACGTGTGCACCGGGAAAGTGGCGGGCAAACGAGGAAACTTTCGTGGACGACTACGTACGGGGAGGATATTGCAAATGTTTGTCCGTGCCCGGTGTATCAACAACAGGAGTTTGCAAGGATCCATCGAAACAACCGAAAGATAAGATTGCCGATCTCGTATGCGACCTTTCACGCTCCGCTTTCATCGGACGTTACACGCTGAAACGTTCCATCGATACTGATTCGATCGAAATGTATGCGGATCTTCAAAAATTTTCCGCGAAGCGGATATTTTAGGATCTGATTCTTCGATCGAAGGTGTAGATGAACGCTCCAACGCTCCGCAGAGAGGCACATCATTTATAGAGGGCTGGTTGTCTTGTAGAATCTTCTTGGAAGAATCATTTTATTAGGAGAGACAAATTAACGAGATTTAAATTAATTCCTGGTTGACTGGTATCGTTCTAGAACAAGAGCGGTTATTCCGCGGATGTATCTAGCTTTCGCGTAAAGGAGGTGGATTTTTGACTAATGATCCGTGAACCGAGGACTGTTTGCCGCCATTATCGTAACCTATAGCGGTGCCGTGCAATTTCAAGGGAGAAAACCGGGTGCGTCGAATTCGAATCCTCCTTTTTTCTTCTTTTTTTAAATTCCTCGCTGACCCGTCCACCACCCGAAATCGTTCCACCGTATCGAAGATAAGAATCCTCGAACGACCGATCCCGAGCTCGTTCGACCCTCAAAAATCTCGACTTTCGAGTGGATCGACATAGAAGTGCCCCCGTGCAGTACCTTCGAAAGTGCTGGCAACACTTTCTTACATCCTCTCTGGAGGAATAAGGGTGGGGCTAAAGGACGCCATGAAACTTTACGAGCGAACTACGTGGCTAAACGAAATAGTATAGAGTACGAGATTTAACTTTATGTCCGCCACACGCATTTCCTTGGTTATGAGGTTACGAATTGAAGCGTACAAAGGGTGGAATTTCTTTCTCTTTTTCTTCTTCTTTCTTTTCTGTATGAGTTGTAGAAGAGAGAAGAGAGAGAGAGAGAGAGAGAAGATCGAATGGTGAATTAATCACGGTATTAACATGGATCAGGAAAAAACCTTTTTCGAGGAGGAAGGGAAGGGTTGGATCGATCCGATTCTTCGTTTCCGGAGTTGCGAAAGTGGCGTTAAATCAGTTCAGCGTGAACATTAGAGGGTAGAGGGTAAACTCGTTTCATATGACGTACATTTGTCGTAACGATTCCCAACGAAAATTACGAGCAAAGGTTTATCGTGCAGCTTTACCGTGCCATGGTCAACGTTAATCCCTCGGTTGTTTTAGCCATTGGCTGTTGAAAGTTGTTGCGATGTTGCATTGCGCTTCTCGATAACGCGTCATGTGCTATTCGTCGTATCGACGGTTTTACACGTTGCGATAAATGTCGAACAATTAATTGACGAGCGATACATCAATTCCTGGAATATAGAAAACAAACGGTACGAAGTCGATATCAAAAAAAAAAAAAAAAAAGAAAGAAAAAAAATCGTCCATCGAAGATTTCGCAAAAAGATACGATAATTATGTGTACAAGGTATGTAAATTTATCGAGTAATTATTGAATAATTATCCTTCTTAAAACGTGAGAATGACGCGAACAGGACATAAAAAGTATACGAATAAAAATTTATGGTCGTTGAATTTTAATTTTGGAAACAAAGGAGTTAATGTACAATTGCTTCGATGTACAAATTTTGATCGATCGTTACGATTCAATTAGCAAAATTTGAAATTTCGCATTTGACATATTATTCATCATTTCACCATGATCATCGTACATCCATTACAGTGTGCTAATATGATCGATGTACACATTTCTAGAATCAATAGATTGCGGGGGAAAATAATTGATCGTCGAAAAGTAGTGAAAAATTGTAAAAAAAAAAAAAGAACGTAACGCGAAGCAGATACATGTTACGTAAAATTTTGGTAATACGCTGTCAATGTAGTGGGAAGGAACCGAAAGGTCTGGCAGTCTGTGAATGACGGATCATTTCCACCTTGGTACGTCAGCTGCTTCCTGCAAGACCATCGGGGTTCTTCTCATCCGAGGCCAACCTGCAATGTCACCTCTAAGAAACCTCAACCTTCTAAGATCTGTCGAGAGACGATTTTTACGAAGTGCTGTAATCGGTTTAAAATTTCTAGGCGACGAAAATTGACAATTCTGGTCGAAAAGATTTTTATCGAAAATGATTTCTCTATCTTTTTTTAACAACGCAATCTGTAATGATGTCACGTATCCAGCATTGAACATCAGTCAAGTTGCAAGCGCTCCTTATCAAATGGAATCAAGAAAAATTTTTACATTTTCCCATTATTCATTCGTGATTTTGAATTCTTTCCAAATTCTTCGTTTCTTTTTCGAACGCCAAATTCTTAGACAATTATATCATACACGATAGATTTTTAGAGATCTTTCAATCATTTGCGTTGCGTTGTAAAATGTAAAAGTTCATAATTTATGTTGTATCGATGAACCATCGATTGTCTCACGTTCAAAGAGCTACTTTATAATCCACCCTCTAACTTGTCCCACTTTTTCGCGAGTTTTTCTATTCCACCGAGAGACACATCGTATCTCATTTTCACACTTTGCCAACGTGTCAGAAGTTCGCCGGGGGCGGGATGAAATAGCGAGGGAAGAGATTAGATGTTTGCCTTTTTCTTCGAGCCACTATTCGCGAATCGATCCACGCTTTAACGAACTCAAAGTCGCCCCTACGTGGCGGCACCCTCAGGACCGTTTCAGACCCTGACGTCTGTGTAGTGGTAGTTCCCGCCAAACTGCTTCTACGGGGCTAATATTTACATTTATTAACTCTCTCGTCGTAAATGAAATTTTCAGATAACTTTTAGGATATAGCCCGAGGGTTATAAGACTATCCGGCTGGCCGCTTACGGTCGTCTCGACGTGCTCGCCACTGAGCTTGCGCATATCCCCGACTCTTTCTCATTTTCCCCGCCCCTCTTTCACCCTGTCTCTTTCCCGCTCTTCTTCTACCACTGCCAGAAGCAGATTAACCAATAACTATTACTAACTGAACTCCCAAAGCACCGTTGCAGTTTGCGATTCAGAATTACCACAACTTTTTTTTCTTTCCTTTTTTTTTTTTCCGTTTCACTCTCGTCCTAATTTCTTCCTGAACACTTAACGATACCTACGTCATTATCATCAAGAATTATCCCAAGGAAAATCGTATATAATTTCGAAAATTTTTCGAATATTTGGAAATGGAAACAAATCTTGAGATACGGTATTTTTAAAAAAATATTCAATTACTCTGACGATTCCACGCTGCGTAAATAATATCGAATCTGCACGATTGCCTCCAGCACTGACTTTGTTGGCGAAGGGAAGAAAAATACGTATTATACATATACTGGTTGGAAAAATAAGATAAAAAGAGGGTAAACACCTTGATTGGTTTAACGAACTTGTTAACGGAGGAAACATTTCTGGTTGGTTCGCATCCTGATACTTTTGATTACCCGACGAGATGAATTCTTTTTACTTTCTGAGAGCAGGTGGCCCGCGGGTCATCGAGCCGGATAATGAAACGTGCAAATGGAAATGAACCAGTGCTGTGTCAGATAATATTATGACTGGCCACAGGAAAGGGCGAACGCTCAGTCAACCGGCCGCGCAGACTTTCTGTGACGCTTTTGCCATCAACGTCAAAACGTTTCGCACTCTCCACTATTCCCGTATAAATTTTCAATGCGAATCTTGTTAGTATCAAAGCATTTCACACTTTATAAAAGCACAGAACGTTTTTTCACCGTACAAAATCGAAAAGGTATTGTACCTTTTTGTTTTTTTATCTAAAAGCTGCGAGAGAAGAATTTATGAAAAACGTTCAACGTTCTGATGCGCGGTCGTCAGATTCTATCATGTTATATGCTACGAAAAATGACAGCATGTGTGCGTTAACATTTAACTTAAATTACTCTGTCAATTTTAATAAACAAGAGTAACAACTCTTGTTTACACTGTATAAAACTACATCTACATAGCTATAATTTTTCGCGATTTTATATGTGTATATACATATAAACAGTTTGTCTGAAAGTAACATGTAATATAAATGATTTTTCTCCAATTTTGATCATAAGATGCACAAATTTGTGCATTTATTATATATAATAATGTATAGCAATTATGTGATAGCGTACAATAAATATTCAATGATACATCTTATGCAAAAATGAATAAACTAATTAATTGTTACTTATATAGGATAATGAAATATAAGGTTCTGCCGTTTCGTTATCTTTTTTCTCTCTATCTTTGCCATTCCTTTCTTTCTCCTATTTTTCTCCTGTCTTTGTCATTTTCTTCCTTTTTTATCATCATTCTCCTCTCTTTCTCTCTCTCTCTATTCATCTCCTTCTGATCTCCTTCTTTTCTTTTTCGTTCTTCCTACTTTACCATTCTCCATTCGTTTCATCTTTCTTTTTTTCTTTTACTTTCTTTGTCATATATTCTTCGTCATCCTCCACTTTTCTTCGCCATTTTCCACTTCTTTCCTTTCGCCCAGCAATCTTTTCTTTTCATCTTTCTTGTATTAAAAAAAAGACATTCTTCTTCTCATTTTTGTTGCCACATTTTTTTTTCTTCCCCTCATTATTAATTATCTTCTTATTTTCTTCATCATTCTTACACTCCTACTTCATTAATTCCGCTTTCTCCTCAAATTTATCAATTTCTTCTCCACATTTTTATCAGTATTTTCTGCTTCCTTATTTCTATCAATTCCTTCTCCTTATCTTTATTGATTCTTATTTTTCCTTTATGTCATTTTCGTCTATTCGCTAATTTTTCAATTGCCCTCCTTTTTTTTTATAAAAATCTTTTTCTTATTTTCCTTATTATTCTTACCTTCGTTTTTCATCTTCATCTTTTTCTTGTCCTTTATTATTTCCTCCTCCTCCCCAAATTTATCAATTCTTTCTCCTCCTTATTTTTATCAATTCCTTTTCCTCCCCAAATTTATCAATTCATCTTCCTTATTTTTATCAATTTCTCTTCTTCCCCAAGTTTATCAATTCTTTCTCCTTATTTTTATCGATTATTTTTCGTCTCTTCGCTTATTTTATCAATTGTTCTTCTCTTCTGTTATCAATATTCGTACTCCATTGTTTTATTTTTTTTATTTCTCTCTGTCTTCTTTTAATATTTTTCCTTTTCTCTCCTCAATAATAATTGATTTATTCATTGTTCACGAATAAGATATCAAAGAAAATATTGTTAATAACAATATATTCAAACGCATTATATCTTAAACGTTTCTAAAGTGTATTGTTAATTATACAATATATATTAATAAATCAATATGTCATATCATATTAATATTAATGTATTAATACGTTATCCAATTAACATAAAACCTTTTATATGTTATTTGCTTATTATTATATATTACTCTTTCATTAGTAATCGAATGGATGTAATCATATCGTTTTGTAAACATGGAGTTCATTTATGTAAAATTATTTTATTTTTTATTTTTTTTAAATATATTAAATCATTCTCTCTATTCTCAAATAATTAATAATCGAATATTATTTAATATGTTACATCATGTACTCAAAATTAGTTTATAGAGATTAAATGATTAATCCAAACATTATTTATCTCACATTACGTTATTATTTTAATCATTGCAGAAGAAAAAAATCTTTTGATAATCTCCACACTGGCTACAATAACTCAATAGAGGCATCCATGTGTTTAACTGTAAGTATAAATTTCTTCGTTTGAAACCACTAAAAATAAATCAATAAAAATTAAGTATTGCTTATTTTTACAATATATATGTAGATTCATTTTCTGTAAATAAAATGCATGAATAAAGCAGACAATATTAAACAGTATCAAGCAATCAACAGTAGAAAATTATACAAGATCCCTATAGGCACATGCATAATAATGAGACTCATTAAATAACCCTATCAATAAATATTCATAAATAGACTGTAGGTATTTATGTATGTATTTATGGGAAATTTAAATGTACAATAATACAAAAGTATGCAGACTGCACACAATATGCAAAAATATTCAAAGTATCCAAATTCTTATTAAATATCCTTCTTTATATATATATATATATATTCGAAAAATGAAATAAAATTTTTATTTAATTTAAATTTGAGTAATTCTTCGAAAAAAATATGAATTATACATTATACGTTCACGATTTACAAAATGTATACTTTCACACGTATTTTGTATTTTTTATTCTGACTATGTAACGATATTGTGAAATGGATCACGGAGTACTCGTGGTTAATCAAAAGGCCAATGTCCAATGTCTGTCCCTGTAGAAATCTATACTTACGTAACCTGACGATGGGCATCACGTGTAATCTGTTTGCCGTATCACGTGGCGCTCGTATTTCAAACCAACGTAATATTGATTTTGTCTTTGATACAAACACTCCAAATCGAACCAGTAAGGTCGTTTTCTATCCACTAAACGCGACATTGTTCAATTTTTTACAAATACGAATAATTGTTGTTTATTACGCATAGAATTGGAGGAAAAATATTATTCAAATATCGAAATAAATTAATATTGTGTTAAATGTAACGATTGCATCGCAAAGAGAATTATTAATTAAGAGAAGAAACAGAATTTATAATAAACAAAAATTGATGATTTTTCGTGATAATATTGGTAAGATGGATCGATAAGATGCATAAAGCGTCACAGCGGAAGAGTAATGCTCACATCCAGAAGGATAGTTGTCAAAGGATACCATTACAGATCCACAGAACCCTCGAGCTTTAATTGAGTTTACCTAGCGCTCGTGCAGCCAAGACACTTTTGTAAAATGGTCTCTTGTCAAGTAGAAGAGAAATAATAATCAAAGACGACTTTGAATAATAGCCAGAAATAAACAAAATGTCTTCTGTATCAAAGAAATCGTCCTAGACGTGATGTACAAGCTCTGAAGAAAATATCGAAATTGTAAAAATAACAAATGATGATTGAAGAAGTAAAATTCCGTAGTTATTTAATTTTACGCGTTCTATTTTTTCAATACAAAAGAAACGATACAAAGAAACAAATGAGTCACAAGGTTAATTTTTGCTAAACCTTTCTCTGGAAGGATTATTTCAGAAACGAGTGTACGGCAATTCGGTAGATCGAACTCTTGTCTTTTGAAAGTCGTTTGAAAAAGGGAGCGGGCAAATTTCCAAGGATGTGTCCACGATTCCTTCGAGGCGGCTAGCACGAACTCTTCTGTGAAACTAGTTTCGACTTTCGACAGCCGCATAACTCGGAATCTGGTAGATAGGTAAAGGGTAATAGCTTGAACCATCGATATAACCGAACTTTAATAAAGTACTATGGCTATACTATGGCCATCTCTTGGAAAAAGATTCGATTGTTTTCTTTTGTCTACGATTTTTATCTTTCCCTGTTCGTTGAAATTGTCAAAATATTAACATTTATTCTTCTATTATACATATTTTATATATTTCACGCAATAACATTCGATTAAATGCAATTCTCGCTTATTGTAAAAATAATAAAAAAAAAGAGTAGAAATCAGGAAAACTTTAAACCGGTATAACTTCGAAGATAGTGACTTCTGCACAGCAAGTGAACGACCATTAGAAGCACGGAACATTGCTCTTTAAAATGCTTTTTCACTTATTTCGATACGATTTTCGCTTCGGAAGATATCATCGTGCAAAAAAAAGGATATTTTTTTACACTCGGCATCTTGCTTGAATCCCTCTCACTTATCCTTAGAATATATTCTATTAAATTCTATTAAATTCCATTAAAAATTAAGAAAACTTTGAAACTTCGTTGTAACTTCGAGGATAATGATTTTCAGTCAACAGGTGAAATTCTTTTTTATTTATGCAAATATAACGCGATTTCCGAAATATCTATCTCCATTCTCACTCGGATTTCTCGTTACATTGACCTATCTCAAACTCCAGACAAGTGATAGACGTGATTTCTGCACTATGATCCCTAATATGCAATTAAATCATGGAAAATTTGAATGTAACGCAATGCAAATATCCGTTGATATTGACATTCGACGAAACTTAATCTTTTCACCGATCAAATTATTAATTTTCTGAATGCGGTACGCGGATATCCCATTGTTCGACAAACACCAATTCATTACCTATATTCCACATCTCGAATGAACGCTCCCCTCTCGAAGAGAACTTGTAGGAAAGCTATCCTTGCGTCTTTGGCGCAGTTTCCACACCCCTCTTCGGCAACGTTATCCTGCATATACACGCGGCACGAGAAGTTTCCTCTAGAAACTTTGCCGACGAACTTCAAGTGCTCGGGTGACGGTGGCGCATCGCAATCATGACCCGCTTCCAGACAAATTGCCGCGATGCATCCAGAAACACGACGCTTTCGCGAAGTGGCGAGAAAACAAGTAGCGCCGATGTCCTTGAAACGATCGATCGAAAATCCTTCCCTCCCTATTATCCCCCCTTCCTTCCTTCCTTCCTTCCTTAATTCGACGCTTAATTACCGCCGGTTCTATTTTCACGATTACGAGCCACTTTGATTTCAACGGATCGCTTATTTATCAGTAGGAGGGTAGGAGTAGGAGCATTGCTCGATTCCTAATTTACTGCTGACACAGGGACAAAATTCATTCGGTTTTTCGGTTGGTTGCCGGAGGGAACCGATTTTTCCAGATTTCTCAGATTCGAGGGACATTTTATGGCAGAGATTCGTTTCGGTCAACTCGACGATTTTAATCGATTCGGTATGAAAATTTGTTGGATTTAATAATAGATGTAGCCCTGCTTGATTCACCCTTTGTTGTTGTAAAAAGCTCCACCCGAATAATCGATAATCGATATAGTATTATTACCGATTTACCGAACTTTGTTAGCGCCAAGATTATCCGGATAATCGATGTTCTACTGTAATTATCGGATTAAAATTTAATGGGGAAGCATATTCGTCAATATTTTATTCGATTGCGTGGATATTACGAGCTTATAAGAGCCAGCGATAACGATTCTGCTTTCTATCTTCGTACAAAATTGGGGGGGAAAAAAGAAGCAAAAAAGAATTATACTCTCGTTCAATTGATTCTAATTAATTAGTCTCGCATTATAATTGGCAGATGGATAGACGATGTTGAAGATATTCTTTCCAAGAATCCATCCATTTTTAACTGTACAATTTTTTATCTTTTACGAATGCTTCGATTATTAAGGAAAGCAACCTGTTTCCGGCACAGAAGACAACGGATTCAGCTATAAACGGAATATATTGCTTCTTCTTGCGAAATCATCTAGAGAAACCGCAGTCGTGGAGAGAAGCAAAGAAAAATAGATTCCTGGAGGAGTTATAGCAGATTGGGCAGAAGAGCAGACACTGATAAAGGATGAGAGGAAAAAAAAAAAAAGGAAAAATGAAAGAGGACGTTTCTGAAATAGGTATTCAACGTCTTGCGAGTAATTGGATCGCGCGGCATTCGTCTTATCCGATGAGAATTTATTATTCGAATCAAATGTTTTGAGAAAGCTTCTTGTTTGCCAACGCCGATACTTCGACAATTGCCAATCCTTTCTTTTCAAACCCCATCCCTCCTCCCGTTTCTTCGTCGAGTGTGCCCGTGGATTTAATGAACGGAAAACGTTCACGAAAATGGAATAGCGGTGTTCCGAGTCAAAGGTCGTCTTGATATATAAATATTCGATCCGACGTGACGAGAGGAATTAATATACTACAAATGTATATAATTCGATCAAAAAAAAAAAAAAAATGTAACGGAAGAAATATTATTACATACATTTTATCCCGTGCAATTTTATATTAATTTTAAATTTCCCATAAATTGCATAAATATCAACATTGTCATCGTATTGTCAGGGATAATCGTATTTTTCAAAATGTTAAAGAGAGACAAAAACTCGTATTTATAAATCCCAAAATCGAATGAAAAGACAGTTTTGATATTGTGAAATTGATTGATAGCGTATTGAATTAAAAAAAAAAAAAATAAAAATAAAGAACGCTCTACTGTAGATAAAACAATAATAATAAATTTTCTCTCGTAATTTGCTCATCGTATTACGAATTAAATAAAAAAAAAAATAATAATAAATAATAACAATGATTCTTCCCCAACGAAAATTTTCTCATTCTTCACAATTTCCAATCTCGAACATCAAGATCCTCAAGATATACTCGTTCCGGTGAATTGATTTTTTCCCCTCTCCCCTCCCTCTTTTTCCGCGGCCAGGGAACGCGTAGCGGGTATTTCGTCAAAATAAACTTAAATTCATGGCTGATGGTAACTCAATAATGAAACCATTACGCAACTGCGCACGATGCACGATCATAAACGGAAAGCGAAGAGCACGAGCGTGGAAAAGAGAGGCCAGGAGAGCGGGTGAAAGAGGCGGGGAAATGAGAGCAGAAGGACGAAAGGGTGAACCGAGGAAGGGGGGAGGGGGTTGGAGCAGCGTAGGGAGATGGAAGAGAAAGGAAAAGAGATAGACAGAGGAGGGGAGGAAGGGGGTCGCTGTGCGAGAGATATAAAGGCAGAGAGGCGGAGGGGGGAGGAGAGGGTGAGAGATGGGACGAACCAGGGAAATGCGTTATCGTCTGCAGCCAGCTGACAAATCGAAGGTAATAGGGCCGAGCGGAATTCTGCGTAGCAGAACGACCAAGAGCACTGCATCTACCAGGTACGTGGCTACATACGTACATATGTACCCATAGAGACCGTTCATGTGTGATGTGCGCATGTACTCGCTCCCTACACACCATCATTATGTGTGTATCGTGCAGATGCGCGCATATATATATACATATACATATATATACATATACATATATACGTAGATAGTACGCCAACGTGGCTCGCTATTTCTAGCCAACGCCACTGAAACATGCCTGCATTCATAGAGTGCGCCGCGGACCAGCGGCAACATTTAACGCTCATTGTCTTCGGTTGACAGACTTTTGAAGCGTCCCTACACATTGGAAAAGCTACGCGTTTCGACGAAACGACCGCGTTCGAGGTTTAAATTTTCCTGGAATCTTCGTTTCTTGGGCTTGCCACTGTGGTTACTTATAGTGCTCCTGGGTGAAATAGTACATACATCTTTCGAGAACTGTTTTTCCTAGTTCGATCTCCATCTCTATTTCGACGTCGACAAGTGTATTTGTATTTTGTTCGTGAACGAACGTATATTAACTATCGTGATTTTTCTTCCCTAGAAAGTGAACCACCTGTTTCTCCACGATTGTTCGACGTGCATTATCATAGCCGATAACGTTAGATCCAGTCCGCGATCTCGAAGGAACTGAAGCTGCTGAGAGTATCAGTGAGAGAAATCAGCCGGTTCTTCCTGTCGGCGAGTCAGCCGGTGCATCATGGGAGCAATTGGCTACTCGAACCTCCGCGGCAACGTAAGATCCGCGGGACGGCTGGTTCCACCCCTGGCCGCAATCCCGAATAACTGTAGCCCGTAGAAGCGCGACGACGCGGCATCGTGCCAGAAGCCGGTGCTCCGGCACGACCCACGACCCCCGCATTTTCCAACCCGGGTTCTGGCATAGGCCGCGGCACTAGGCCGACGCAAGCCATCGCCAATGAGTGCATGTCTGGGGCGGAGCATGGTCGACACCGAGCAGACGCGATTTCGACCTGCTTTGTACCCTCCACCGTGCGCCCCGTTTTCCAGGAAGAGAAAGAGAAAGAGAGAGAGAGAAAGAGAGAGAGAGAGAGAGAGAGAGAAGAGAGAGAGAGAGAAAAGAATCCGAAAAAAAAGGAAAAGCACGACCTTTCGGAAATTAATTATTACTTGTCACTTTTACCTTCTTTCCTTTCCACTTTCTCCACCACCACGAGTTTTACTCGCACGAGTCACGTCTACCTGTTGTTTCTGCTCTTCCACCTTTCGCCCCTCGAGTCGGGCGAAATTTCATTTCTACGCGAGATTATTTTACATACGTGGAGGCGAAGACAGTGTAAGAAGCGCGCCTCTCGTTATTACCTCCCTCCTCCTCCTCCTCTTTCTATCTTTCCCACGATTTTAGGGGGTTACTCGTTGAGCGTGAAAGTGCGTTCGTCGACGGCACCTCGGACGTGACCCAGTTGCGCTATTGACCTGTTGGCGAGGTGTCGAAAGGGGGGGGAAGTGGATAAGGGAGGAGAACGCCGTCCAGGTGAAGGAAATGGCGGAGGATAGCCGGGGTCAGGATCGAGGGTTGGATGCACTTGACGCGTCAGAACACGAAGAGAGCGACTCTGCTGCATGCGGTCCCAGCGCGCGCACCCTATTCACTACTTTCTTCTTTCTTTCTTAAATGATCGGCCAAACTGTCATCGAGAAAGTGTATTAATAAGAGTATTCACGGCAAGTAATTTGCGTATAAATTCTCGTACATTTCACGTATCGATTTCACGAGTATATATCACGAATCTCGAACAAGATCGAGAAAATCGTGGAAGGAATCTAGGAGGAAAAGATTAAAATATTCGCGAAGCTTCGAATTTAAATTTACAAGGTTTAATAAGCCGCGCGATAAAGATTTCCCCCTATCCCCCCGAAGAAGAGGAAAAATTGTTCCTTCCATCCAGTTTCGAGAACTGTAGTGGCAGCGGGTCGCATCAGCTGCGTGGGATTTCGATGGTGAGATTTCGCTTTTTTTTTAACGTGGAACAAACGTGTCGGGACGTGCGAAGAGAGGCAAAAAAAACGAGAAAGAGAGAAAGAGAGAGAGAGAGAGAGAGAGAGAGAGAGAGTTGATCCGAAGATCTGGAAGGGTGGCGATGGAAGGGGTAGACACATCGGGTGGAAAAACTCGGTGGTGGATGACGAGGGTGGTGGGCAAGAAGGAGGGGATGGCGGAGACCGAAGTCGAAGTTCTGAAGGAAGGAGGAGGGAGGAGGGAGAAGAAGAGGAGAGTAGTGCAAGACTTCTCAATGGAGTGAGGGATAAAAAGCAAATACGTTTCACTCACTCGCGTTTTCCGTTAGCAAATTCAATCTCGTCGGGAGTCCCTTTAACATTGTGCCTGTAATAGGGAGGATGAAGAGGGACTAAAGGGGAGGTTAAGGTGTGAGGAGTGAACCGTAGGGCGGTGGGAAGAAGGGGATGGGGCGGGAGGGGGGCAGGTGTCGCCCGTATAACGACTTTATCACACCCTCCGATTCTCCCCTCTTTATCCTCAACCTTTTTCACCTTCCTAACCTAGCGCACTGGCTCACACCTCAGCGGCGACTATTATCGACTTTGACTGAGCCCTGAGTCGGTTCACCTTTAAGCTAGCCGACCGAACCCACCACCCAGGGGTTTGTTTGAGCGGATAATGCAATATCCATCCTTTAGCGAGAGGAGCCAATAAAAGTAGTAGCTGGCCCATCCGTTCGGAAGTCGAAGATTTTTTTTCTTTCTCTCTCTCTCTCTCTCTCTCTCTCTTCTTTTTTCTTCTTTTTCTAACCTCTTTAACCAAGCCAAGGGAGATTCCCAGAAGTTGACACTGTTTCGCGATATTTTGCTAATTTTTTATCAGATCCGCAAACTTCATCGGAATATTACGTTTCTGGCGAACTTTTGGGTCAACCAATCCAAACCGTCTCTCTCTCTCTCTCTCTCTCTCTCTCTCTCTCTCTCTCTCTCTCGACACCCCGACTTTAATAAGATCGTGCATCGAGTTTCGAGTAAATCGAGAAAACGGAAATATTTGTCGTATCTATAGATATAGGGTCGTGTTTGATGTGACAACAGTGTGAGGAGTAGGATCTCTCTCCCGATAGGAATAAAATTTCGCTGGCGAGCGAAGGGGAAATCGGTAAAGTCAATAAGGTGTCAATTAATAAAAAACTCGCGCCGAGGATCCTCGGCAAAGGGGCTCGGGAAAGGACAGGAAGCGAGAGCCTCGTTAAAAAACTTGCCTTATTAACATTTTTCACGCGCGGATGCCTCGCACAACGTCTCGAGAAATTTATCGAAGTGTTTGGATAGATGAGCATTTTTAGGGGGACGCGTGCCCGCATATCATCCCACGTTCCTCCGATTAAAAGAAAAAAGGCGAATCTCGAATGGCGCTTTGCTGACTATAAACTTTCTCGAATATTCTCGAACGGTTGAAAATTTTCGGATTGTTGCCCGATACTCTGGATCCGTTTCTCTCGCAACGGCGGAAAGCACGTTTGGCAAGAGAATTTCGCCGGGGCTGAGTGGCATTTTCGTTCAGGCATTAACACCGGTGTTTAGTGGACAAGCGCGACCTGGCTCCAGCATGTTAAACAAGTACGTCCATTAATCAGGACCGAGTCACGAGTAACTTGACCCGCGCCGCGCTATAGGGTGGAACGACCAAGGTTCGAGCCCCTCCTCTCTCTCTCTCTCTCTCTCTCTTCGCCTCTGTCTTTCCCCACCCTTCTTTCCGCCGCCACCTCCTCACGAGTCCATTTGTTATGCCCAGGTGACACTCAATTATGTCGCGCAAAAGGGTTGCAAGAAAGACGGTAGCTAACTAGCGCGGAAACTTTCCTAACAACGTACTCCTCTCCTCCTCCTCCTCTTCTTCCTCGCTTTGTATCGTTACTCTTCGCGAAAAGATACATCGAACAGGGGGTTTTAACCCGCCTCGATGAAATCCTCTCCACGGAATACACAAGTAAGGAGTCGAGTAAGGATGGATCTGTAATACGAAAAATTTAATCTGTCTCCTAACTAACCATTCCGTCTCATTTGCACCTTTTTCCAACTGGAGCGAAAAATTATTAACGATTGCGGAAATTCTAATATCTGTATCTTCGAACATCTTCTTTGCCTGCTGATCCGTGATATTCCATTCGAAAATCGTTGTTATCGAATTCATAAAAGGCAATAATTCAATTGACTGAGAGAGAGAGAGAAAAAAAAGGAAAAATCATGGAATTAGTGTTGGTACGCGATCTGTCCCCGTTTAATCTGCCTTTATTATCGCGAGAGTTATTCGCGCTATTTACGCGTGCCAGAGAGAGAGAGAGAGAGAGAGAGAGAGAAAGAGTAAGAGAGCGAGAGAGAGCACGAAACGATCGATAGCGCGTGGACGTCAGCTCGAAAAATACGCGAAAAATAGCGCGCAAATAAAAAAAAAGCGTGCCGGGGAAAGGGAGGTTGTCTGGTAACTGCGATGCCTCGAGCGATGCCGAACGCTAGGCCCCGCCGCCGGTGTGAAAGCGCTAGGAGCGCGCGCGGATTTTTACACCTCGCGCGGAACGCGCACGGTTGATATTAAATTCCAGGCTGGCGCTGTATTCGATACGCATAAAGCGGGGCGCAGCGGGATATAATTTTCGAGTTGCTTCCAATTAATATACGCGAAAATGGAAGTGGCTCAAAAGGGAAAGAATATGTCCGAATCGGGAGGGAGGGAAGGGGAAATAAGGGTGGACGAGTGGGAATGCCGGGCTCGACTATTTGCTCGCTCGCATTTAATATCGAAATCGGCCAATCATACGCGAATGTAACGAGATACTAAAATTATTTGGCAGAGAGGCCGAGTGGATGAGAGATGGAAAATGAAAAGGGGATGGAGGTTTTTTTTTCTTCTTTCCCTTCTTTTTCGCGTGATATTTATTCGCGACCGATCGCGTGCGTTATGCGAATCTCGTGTAATTAAAGACTTTATTAGTCGGCCGCTGCTTAGTTTCATTACGATGAGCGCGCTGTAAAAAGCTTCCATCACGCTCGCGTGATTAAACCGCGTCTCATCCCTGCTGCTAATTTTGAAAAATAGGCGGCCAAGCAGCGCGACGATTTCCAACCACGTTTTTATCGACGAGATATGCGATATTCTTTTTCCTTTTTCTTTTTTCTGGTTCGAATACGGAATACGTTTAAATATTAATAGCGGATATTTTTCCCATCCGTGGCCAAATTAAATTCATTCGCCTGAATAACAGGAACTTGGGGCTTGGGAAGGGAAGAACGCGAGATACATGTATGGAAAATTGTTTTCGAGCCTTTTGCTATATCGATACGCTATATATATGTGTATATATATATATAGGAACAACAGGGACAGGGCGAGTTGGACGCCTCGTCTGGACGCGAAAATGCGTGGACGCGAGGTGAGGTACCTGAAGCTGAACGTTTCAGAGAGGCCGCGTTACATGGAAAATAGCCCGCTAACAGTTTGATGAGAGCCACGGGGTACGTGGAGCAAACGGGGTGGGCACTGCGCAGGATGGATGTAATTAAAGTGGTGACACGCTAGCCGTGGGGTATGTCTACCCCAATCCAAATCCTGCGCAACCCCCGGATCCCTGTCCCTCAAGATAATTCGGACACCGTGTAATCGATACGTTCTCGAGGCTGACGTACAGACAATTTCAAAAGGGATGATTCCCAGACTTGCGTTCCAAATAATGCCTTCCTCTGTTCAACCAACCGATTAATAAAAACCATCCCTTTTCTATCACTTTAACTTTCCCTCTTCGCGCGAAAGAGCCTATCCGATATTTGTTAAATTTTAACAACTCTTCTTACGCTTCTCGTGCATCGAGTGAAATTTTATTAAAATTATCGACGAGAATATTCTGTACATCTCCTCTACGTCTTGCCTCTACGTGGCAAAATTTCACATTTACGTATCACAATCCAAGTTCACGTGTAATAACAGAGCCCGAGACACGTTGGAGTTTGTAACATAATGACGCCTCGTAACGCAATGACAGTTTCGGATTACGGCATTATAAGTTTCAGCCAGAGCCCCCAAGTTTGAGATTTTAGGTCGTTTTACTAGGGAAAGCCAGCGGTGACCCTTATTCCATGCATAGTTTCACCACGCCAAGTCTCGTCCCTGCTCAACTCGAATCGCGAATTTCAGGATGCAAAGGCATACGAGATATCGAGATATGCGGGATATCAAAAGTTTTCCAGAAACTTTCGACGTTCGTGGTTAAGATTTTTAATAAAAATTTCGATAAACGCGAAAACTTGGAAGCGTTTTCTTTCTTTCTTTTTTTTTTTTTTTCCAAAATAGAAACGAGGAGAGCTTATCGGACAATCGTGTCGCGACGAAACAAGAAATTCACGATCGACGTCGTTTCGCCACGATGATTTGCATAGGGCAGTATATAAGCGGATCAACGAAATCAATCAATTACTGGCGTACAGCACGCGTCGAACCGCGAGGATTACGCCGTGATTACTGTAGAACCATCTGTTGAAACGCTTTAATGCCTTTTATGCAAATTTCCCGTGTTGTTGTGTTCGTAGCGAAGATTACGTTCATCACGAAGATTATGCAAAGTACACAATAATTATATAATCCCTCCTTTTACCGGCGATACGATATCCCGCACCGATGGCGGGGCACCGCCGATCAAATAAATTCGTTATTGAGATTGCGATTGGAGAAGATGCATCGACGACCGGTAAGGCGGATTCATCGATATGCACCGCTTATACACTTCGCTAAAACGGATCGATCTAGGCCTCGAAAATTTCCCTTATCCGGATTCCCAATGATTTATACTAATTAATTTGGTAGACGAGCACCATTTAACGATCACGATGTACATATATATGTATATAATATATATTATAGACTCGAGACTCTACTCTCGAATAGAGGATTCCTTCGAGGCACGCCACGTCTTGGATTAATTGCCTTAATCTTCCAACCTTCAGCTCCAACTTTGTAATTTTCTTATTTCTTTTCTCTCTCTCTTTCTCTCTCTCTCTCTCTCTCGGCTAACTAACCGGTGTAAAAAGATACTAGAGGTTTGTTAAGCCACTGTTAAATTAAAATTACTTGGATGTACGAATAATTAAATTGAAATATGGGGCAACGTGAGGTGTGCGGGATAATTAGTTTGGTTCATCTTAGGGTTCGTCGATGGAGAATAAATTCGGTCTTATCTCCCTTTTTTCTCAAAGTCTCGTCAATTTCTTTTTTTATTACTTTTTTACTTTTTACGATGCTAAAGTTACGAATCAAGACTTAATTATTGCGAAATTAAAGTGTAATTCGATATAAAACGACTACTCAAAAAAAAAAAAAAAAGAAAGAAAGAAAGAAAAAAATACGGAATAATTTTTTCGAAAAAATACTTACCAAAAAGACCGTCCATTGAGCGTTTGAAAATCATGCTAGTTCAATTTGCGCGAATATACTCACCTGAAACAGAAAAGAAAACGGTTAATTGAAGGATAACTGAATGTGGCGTTCGAACCCCGAGAAATCCAATTTTCGTTCCCGTAAGACCTTCTTAAAATTATTGCACGTGAACGGGTGCCGACGAGAGAAATCGAGAGAAGGAAAGAAAGAAGCTTTGTCCGTTGAAAGGAAAACGGACAGCCGGGGTTAAAGTGGCGGAAGTAAAAGTGAGATGTTAATCACAGCTCGACAGCTCATTAACGTTTTGATTAGCGCGTGTAGCCCTCCTTCACCGGGTCTCCCTTTCCAAGTGCCATTCGAAGACGATCAAAGTTCCTCCACGCTTTGCCGTGTCACTTTGCAACCCTCCCCTTCGTCTCAACGAAGTCACCAATTCTTCGATTTTAATTCGAGTCGTAATTGCGCGCGATCCTACAAATTAATCGTAAAACAAATTCTTCGTTTCGGTTTTTCATCTTCGCCCGCGCGATGACGAAATTTCCAAGGTTTATAATTTCTCACAATGTGCCGTTCACTCGCTTTCGAAGCCTGGCAATCCCAAGGATCCAAAGGGCAGATTAATTATAATTCTACGTCGATAATGAGGTAAAGCGGCTTACGAGTATATAGCGAGTTTGACAGGATCAGGCACACGTGCACGGGCTCTGTAATCGTCTTAGGACGTTCGAGGATGAGACGAATAGCCGATAATAATAAATATCCGGAATAAAGTTTCGAGCTTGACAATTTCTCTTGTTTTTCAACGCACGGCGCGTGAAAAAATAACCTACGAATAGCTCACGGTTAATTTTATAAAATTTATAATAATACGCGTAGCGTGTAATTTCGTCGCGATTATCTCGCGTTATCTTCATCGACTTTTCATCGAGCTATTTTTTTTCTTCTAATTTTTTTCCCCCTCCCCGAAAGCTTATTCTCGGTACATTAAACAGTTATATTCGGTGAAAAGTGGACTCGCTAATTGTAGTGGACATTATCACGCATTGTTTCCTTTACATTAAGGTCGGCCAAGGTAAATTATCTTTGAGGCCGCAGTTTTTGTCACTCTCTAATTAACGACATCGTGTACCGTGTGAAACACGTCTGCGGACGTTAAGCTCCTTTATCCCTTGTAAGGTTAGCCGATGCAAGAATTAAAGGGAAGCGGAGGAAAATGGCGAGAACGTGGGAGGAAAAGGGAGGATTCGCCAACTGAAGATAAGAACTAAACGGCGGTGGGGGATAAGAAAAATTTCATCTCGAATCGAATATCGAATATCCTATTTGAATTTCGATCGATAATTTCGTAAAGATGTTGGCAAAGGTTGGGGAAATTTGTCAATTTCGATCAGAATTTTTCCCGTTACTTTAAAAAAACGACGAGATCGATCTTACTCGCGGCGCGGAACCGATAGTGGCGGCTATTAAAGAAGTTTAAGCTATTCAAGCGAATGACGATGAAATTGCACGGGTATCCACTCTGTCGTTCAGGCACCGTTTAATGGTTAATGGAGTTCCAAATCAAATTATTGGTAATGAGTAAAGTTGCTGAGGGCAACATGGAGAGAGCGCACGCCGGCTCGAAGTGAATACCGCCTATAAATTATACAGAGTGTGGAGCACTCGCAACGTGTCTTTTGGGAAAATTAGCCGCAAGTATGCCATCCCTGAAACTTTCACGCGTCTCTTCACGATCTCGTTACGAAAATTCTACTCGTATGATAACAACGGGGGACGCGTTTACGACCAATTATAACGATTTTATCATCAGTCCTTTCGAATTCAATTTTTTTTCTTTTCCTTCTTTTTTTTAATTTTCGCGAAAATAATCTTTTCGCGACAGATCCGTCGTCTCTAAGCTAAATCCGTTTCGTCGCAAGATTTCCGTTACGTTGCTCTCCAACGCGAGATACAGGGATGGCAGATTCGCGACCTGGAATTGGCAATTAACGCTGTCACCGGCGTATAATCGTATCTCGAGAAACGCGTAATTTATCGACTCAAACTCCTAATTGGCTGCGGTATACGTCATGTCGTTAGAGGGCTGCGCACAACTAATTCCTCCAGTCTAACTTCGACATGATGTACCAGCTACGTACCGAGCTAGGCACTGTACGAGCACGTGGTGTACACACAGAGAGCTCGGAGAGTCTCCACCTTTCTCCATCCACCATCCCCTTCGACGCCGTTCGGCATATAAACAGCTGTTGCAACTGCTAACTTCCTGTATTGTTACTTCCGGACCACTGAGCTTCCTCATTAAAAGCCCAGTTAATTACCGTTTAAGAGGAAAAAATATATATATGTATATACATGCATCCATGGTGTCGTTTTCCAAGTATAGATAATATATTGTTTCGACGATAATTAATATTTATCGAGTCGAAACGACGTTAATAAACGACGAATTTTAAAAACGGAAAATATAATTATAACGAAGGATACGATTCACATTTTTCGTTTCGATATAACGATTCTCGGTATCGAATTTATCCTGTATAAGAGAAATACAACGACACCATACGATATTCTTACATAGGAACGAAAAAAATATCAATAATATCCCGTAAATTGTTAAAATCCATTTTATGTATATAAAAATATATGTATTTTTCACGAATCCCCGTCTGTTCGAAACGAACGAATTCGAATTCTCGTTAACCGTATCGGTAAACAAGCGACTATTATCGACGGGTAATCGGCCCCTCCGTTATCGCCGGCCGAAAAAAATCGTCGGGAATTTGGAAAAGCTGGTCCCTCGGAGCGTGATTTATCAAGCGTTAGGTTAATCTAACGAATCGTTAAAGCCCGATCCATCGGGGACACGTTGAACGTACTCGTGTCAACACACGTGACACAAGACCCTACGCTCTCACCCGCCCCCTCCACCGACCGCCACCGCCAACGGACGATCGCTTCATGTCTCTTTCATGAGGCGGCGCCGTAATAGGTTCGACGTGAGGCACAAGTGAAAAGGAGCGGCGCGTTTACATCGCCGTTGTTTATCTCCCTTCCACCTCCCTTCAAAGAAACGATTGGTCGTCGCGGCGGCGGCGGAATAAAGTTCCTTACCCGTTGTTCCTTCCGGGTGAGTACGCGCAGCGTCGTTAGAAAGGCGTCCAACTGTCTGGAAGTACGCGGAAAGAAAGGAGGAAAGGAAGGAAGGAAGGAAGGAAGGAAGGAAAGAAGAAACGGATGGAGGGAGAGGAATAGGCGAGAGAAAGAAACGATGGAAGAGGAGATGATGGAGGAAGTTGGAGAAAGGGGAATAAGAAAGCAAAGGCACGCTGTGTTCATATATGAAGCTAGGAAGACGATGCCTACGACGAGTCTTCAGCCCCCGTTTTGATCAGGTCGAAGGAGCAAGCGGGATGAGAGATGAAAGCACGGTGACGAGGTGAGGTAAGGTGAGCCGAGGTGAGGCTATGGAGCGAATCGCCATGGCAACGGCTTCACCACGGATTCCATTTACCTATCGCTATGGAAACGTAGGGTGGCGCTCAAAGCTGTATAGAGAGAGAGAGAGAGAGAAAGAGAGAGAGAGAGAGAGAGAGAGAGAGAGAGAGAGAGAGAAAGAGAGAGAGAGAGAGAGAGAGAGAGAGAGAAAGGGAGAGAGAGAGAGAGACATGTGCATGGTAAAAAAGAGAGACAGAGTTATAGGCTAGAGAAACGAGAAGAGGAAAAGAGGAATATAGAACGGAAAGTAGAAGACTCGTGAAAGAGGGAGGATAGGAAACAGTGGTTGGAGGAGAATCGGAGGGTGTAGGAGCGATCAAGGTGGAGAAGTAGTTGTCAGAAACGATAACACACCTACGGATATATCGATCATCTATCTGGCAGGTGTTGTAAGGCGCCTTTGCGCCTCTTCCGAACTATCGTGCTATCGTGTGTCAAAATTGATCGGGATTATCATTTTTATTTCAATGGAATTCAATGATAATTTGCGCGAATTACATTATCCCCGAGTTGGATCGATCATTGGTATATAAGTAAGTTTCGCATTTGCTATTTTAATTTATCCGCCCATCTGAATTCTATTTAGTAATAATTGATGGGACCTGATACGAAGTAATTAAAATGAACTATACAGGTACGGGATGTAATAATAGTAAGACAATATACTATGATAATATGCGTATGATAAATGGAGATAATAGGAAAAATAAATAAATAACTGAATATACATTAGGTCAAATGATATTTGCTAATTGAAGCAATTTAATACAACATTTATGTTGAAATAGTACATCATATTACTGATATTTAATTAATTAATTGATATTGCATACGCTAAAATGTGTTATTTTCTCATAGTTTATTTACAAGGATCGATAGTAAAAGAGAGTTGGTTAATGACATTCTATTAAAAAAAAAAAAAAAAAAAATGAAATTGCTTCGCGCTATTAAACCAACTTCGAAACTTTAAAAAGTTATCCACGAGGATGAATGAAATAAAGAGAAAGAGGGGAAACACGCTTTAATTTCTGCACAGTTTAAAATCATGCGTTGTGATGCGATTAGATGTTAAAGTGTTATCGAAATATTAAAAATAAATAAAGAAAGAAGAAGAAAGGAAATGCAGGGAAGGGAAAATTAATTATTACTCTTTTTTAATTGAGAATTACAAGCGTTCCAAGCCTTGATACGTAATTTGATTTGTCAGAGATAAAATGGGAATCGATTAAACGGTAGAATGCCATAACCATCGCTAATTTTAAGCCTCCTCTAAGCGGCAACCCGTGACAGTTATCCCAGGGTAAAGGCATTCCTGTCATCCGGGAACGAAAGCTACCCCTACAACGTGACTTTGCATTAATTGTTACAAAATTATGTAAGGCTTTCAGTTTGTTAACGAAAATTACTTATACCATGTTTCGTGTACTTTGGTAATTAATCGTTTGAACGTTTCTTGTAAACCTGCCAAATGACAAATATCGCGAGGCGAGGAGGATGAGTTTACACAATTTGTTTATTAATTTGTTAAATTGTGCACTCCCTCATCTTCGTTCACGCTGGACCGTATAACGTGTTACTTCGAGTTTACCAATCGTTAATCTAATAATCTAATAAGTAATTCCGCGATAATTTCGTTACGAAACTCTTCGCGAAGTTGCCATCGATGCGTCCGAATATAGTTTGCGAACGACCAGACAGACGTCATAGACCAGATATTCAGAGGACCGATACTGAAACTGTCAATAATAGTTTTAAGCTCGTTAGGACAGTCGAACAGACGATCGCTGCTCGACATTAGGAGAAATGTCGAAGTCTTGTTACATTATTTATGCGTGTATGATATTAATTTATTTAAACTTGTAATAATTAGTATTGAAAATTTGTACCATGAATTTCACACGAATAAAAATTTTAATACATCAATCGTTATCTTGCGTTTTGTGTACTTCTTCTATATTTTTTGGTTAAACGAGACATCTCACTGAAACGTTTATAATATAGCGCACTTTTTTGAAATCTATTTAAAAATATCACTTTAATAATAATAGATTTTATTTCTTTTCAATTCGATAAATTTCATCGTTGATGTGTGTATGCTTTGTAACAGTTTCGTGTATATTATCTTTTATACGTGAGAAAACGTGACTTTCAGTGAACACATGGTATTATTCAAGAAGCTTTCTCCTCTATATAGACCATTTATTCTAAAGTTCAAATGGAATTGCGGAATAGCTGGCATTTAAAGATAATCTTACACGGATGTTTGCAGAAATAAAAACATATAAATGAAGAAAAATCACCTTCCATTAACGCTAATCTTTTTGATTCGAGACTGTCTGGAATTAAAAGATGATCAAAATACAAAAATCTTCTTATCGAGGAAATGATTTTCTCTTAAAAAAAAATCTCTCAACATCATTTTAACTATATCTTTTTTTCTCGATCTTGATCATTATTTGTGCCAATATATTTATAGTTTAACATCATAGTTTAGTTTAATGGAAAGAAGAGAATTTTCATCGAACGAGATCGATCGATCACGCTACTCTACCAATTACACGATCCTCATAACCTTTTCCATCCCAACAATACTTTATCCCCTTTTACTTTTGGAATACGAATGGACCACGGTTCTACGTGGGAAGGTAAGCGGATTGAGATGGAATTGAAGTTGGTCCCGTTGAATGCTTTGAAGGTCCTGCAGAGGGAGCCGTGCCTACGAATTATATTACATCACGTTACCGCACTCGTGGACCTTTCAACCCTTTAATTGCTACCACTGAATTCATCGTTAACAGGTATGTATGCGTCGCCTCTTCAAAGTAAACCAACCGATCATCGCTGCTGAAACGATTTCGAACGCGTCGATTAATCATCGTGGATTCAAATGGAAGAAGAGCCGTTAAAAACGAAGTGTTAGCAGATTCGCTGAGGGAATAGTGGTTTTTTAATTAAGAACCTTGTCGATTTTTTCCTTTTTTTTTTTTTTACTTCGTAAAAGTATTAAATCAATTTTCTCTCTCTCTCTTTTTTTTTCGTAAATGTTACATTTACTAAAAAATGTCTCTCAAATCGTCGAATCGTTGATCTAACTTGTATTTTCCGCGCATGAAATCACAAATGTTGAGACTTAATAGAAACGACTTATAGAAATTTTGATAACGTCGTCCCTCGTTTCGTTTATATTTTCTTTCAATTATTCCGAATCATACTCGTAAAATTTAATAACCGTTTCCAAAACCACCCAGCTAGTTACAGCATGGTAAACCATATTTACGTATCTTAATATTATTGCAAAATTTTAACCACGAGCACGTATTAATTGCGATTTCCTGCTATTTCAGTCTCAGAAACCGAACCGATGCTTTCGAGTTTCGTTTGGTTTCCTACCTGATTATCATTTCGTTCGATGCAATCGCAAAAATGGCAGGTTAGACAGGTCTAACGAATTGAATCGGGGGAGAAAGGAAAGATGAAGAAGGAACTATAAGAGAGGAGGAAAGGAATCCTTTGAAACGCGTTCGGACACGTATTTAAGCGCGTTTTAAGCTATTGGACCTTTCGTCTTGCCCCTCCCTCACCCCTTCAACATTTCTGACTAACCCTTCGATGGACACTGGCGAGAAGGGGTGAGTCTGGGACGTAATTAATTGCGATTTCACTCTTTCCTGCACTTAATGCCGTCGTCGGTCTGCGGTTGTTCTCCCCCTACCTACTCGCGTCCGGCTAAATCGCAATTACTCAGAGATGCGGCACCGGTTCGTTGGAAGAGACGCACTCGAGAAGGAAAGAGGAGGGGGAGAAGGACAAGAGGCGTGTGGACGAGAGTAGGTTATTTGTCCTTTTCAAGATCCCGCTCGAGCCAAGAATCTCGATGCATTCTTGGGAATTGATGCGTACTTTTTCTCGATATTCGCGATAACGAAGATATCTATCTAACGTAAGAAAAAAAAAAAAAATGAAAAATATTTGTCTGTCTCCTTTTCTCGAAAATGGATATGGATAAAAAAAAATGGAATAAACGTGAACGTAAATTATTATTCGAAAGCATCGGTTCGTTAATTAAAGATTAACGGAGAAAAATAAATTAACCGGTGGAGCATCATCGTGTAGCCGCGCGACTTGCCGCATAAAGGGAAGAATTTCACTCATTAGTTGGCCATGCAATTAAAAAGACTGCGCATCCAGCCAAAACAGATAACGAAGAAGAAGAAATAGAAGGGAAGAAGGGGGGAGGAGAGAGGGCACAAGTTCAACAAACCCTTCCCTTCTCTTTAATTCTCCTAGCCGTTGGTTCCGTTGGCTGCGCCGTTCTACCTTGATCTACCTCTCTCACCCCCTTCCCCATGTTCGCTGTTCGATTTGCATTCTCTGGCTGGGAAGCAGGGAAAAGGAACGCGAAGAGGCATGAGATAAAAGGATGAAGAAGATGGAATTCTAAGAGGAACGCGTCTTTTTATAATTGCAAAACGTTCTCCGATCGGGGAAGGGTAGGCGAGGAGAGAGACTTTTCGAAGCACGAAAATGCCGGCTATGAAAAACGGAATTATCTTTGCAAAAGTATTCGAACACATGGATGGCAAATGTGAGAAATTTTTAATTCAAAGTTGTTCGTTTAAACGCGTATTGTAAGAAACTTTTTATATTCGAAAGAAAAAAAAAAGTATCAATGCGAATTAAATACGCGTGCAAAAGTTGCAGTATTATTACTACGTTATTGCGGAATATCGCGATAAATCAAGCCCGCGCTATCTAATCTGATATCGGCAAACTATATTCGACCAGTCATAGGGAACGAGTTCATTTACGCCTTGTTGAAAACGTGAGAAAGTGATTCATTCGACTGAGGGTAACATCCTTCACGTGACCGGAAATATTGGCCACTGTTAACCGGGGCACATTTGGGGAGAGCTGCAGTTTCAGCTCCGATAGGCGGCAGCATCGCTGACATTAACTACTGTAGGAGCTTCCGAAGGTTGCAACTCGTGGCGCCATCCTGCTGAAAAGCTCGGAAACCGTTATCAGCCAGTGTTTATCAATCTCGGGATCTTGAAATTGAATTCTCCGAATCGAAGTACGCTCTCCGATTCTCCCGTATACTTTTTAAATTCATTACGCCATCGAAGCGTATATTTTTTCCCATATATATATACAATATATATATGGAAAATCGTCAATTTATTTTTATTCCTTTCGCGAATCTAGAAATCTCCATTGAAAAATTTATAAATGAAAAAAGTTTACGTTACGAAAAAATTGTCTCCGCTCGTTTCATTTCCCTTCACGAAGAGAAATGAACAACAATTTTGTAAACTTTGAAATTTAAAAGTTCAAATGTACATTTAATCGTGCATTAACGAATAATACGTAATTAATTGTAATCGTATAATTATCGATCCTTTACTCTAAATTAAAATTCCGAGAGTAACTGCAGCGCTCGGTGAACGAGATTATTAAGAAGTAATGAGAGGGCATAAAGGCATACGCGCGTTAAATGTCAGCAGCCGGGGCGATAAATCTCGCGTTTCAACGTTTTACGAGCAAGCAAGTTTCAAAGGTCAACGTCTTTGTCGACACACGATGACGTCGACAGGACATCCGGCGCTTGGTTCAAGGTCACTTCCGGGCATCCAACCGAGCACCCCTTCTTCTTCCTTCTTCTCCGTTTACCAGTTACCGCGCACAGAGGGCAGCACTCGCTACTCACCATTTGCCGATCGATCGCGGATGGAGATTACGTTCTCAACCCGATCCCTTCCACCCTCTCGCGCCGCGGATACCGGGGGTTCCGAATCATTTAAAACGTTTTACAATCCGTCGCGCGGTCCCTGTTTGAAAACCTGTCACCGTAACTGCGTAAACTTTACGAGCGGTGGTGCACGAAAGGAGCGAATAATATGAAACCAGTAGTGCAGTTCCTAATCCTGGATAGACGATCCGTGTAACTCGTGTTGTACGGAATGTACGAGTACACACAACCAGACAACTTTTGCGGATAAATATGGGCTATTAAACGTAGAATATTACACTAGTAGCTGTAACTGTAACACCATATAACGTAACCATATTTGCATGCGCGTGATATCTCTTGAACGAGTATCCGCGCGATGCTCGTGTGTTGATTCGTGTTCAATCTTGGCGAATCTCAATGTAGTAATCTCTTGATGTGTGAAAAGGACAACTGTGCGTCCAAAATGTATGTATCTTTGAAACAGTTGTAACAGAAATAAAAAAAGGGGGAGATATCTCTCTTTGTCTAGCGAAACAAGGGAAATTCTACTTCTTCTCTCGTGAACCGGGTAGAAAGGCCGGTTCTTTTCCCGCGACCTATTTAATATTTTTAGACTATCGCCGCCGCAGCTTGACACGAATCGAATCGCGATCCGTAACGCGCTGAAATATAGATTTCCACGTGGGAAAAAATTCCATCTGGGGACCGGATGGCGAAGCATTTATAACGAAGGCGTTACTTCCGGATACATAGAGAGAAATTTCGCAATTAACGCTCGTTCGTTTTTCCATCGCTAACGCGAGCATAAATTAAACGGACGTTTCCACAGGTTGCCAAGCAGCTCGCCCAGCAAGAGAGGCTGGCTTTAATCTTTCGACGCGAGGAGAGTCGCTCGTCATACGGGGACATCCATTAAAATTCAGTCGTGAAAACATCGATCGCACACTCTCGATAACGCCGAATCGTTTTCTCTCCTTTTTTTTCTCCTTCCCTCCCTCCTCGTTAATGCTCTTTTCCCGTTATACTCGCGGTAACGACAGACAGGCCGACGCCTAAGGGCCGTTCACATTTACGAGCGTAAAAGGAGGCCGAGATATCGACGGAGAAAATGAGTCGGAAAAGTGCGACGGGAGCACCCCTGGCGATCGTCATTGCTTGACCCTTCTCTCCCCCTTTTCCTATTCCTTCCCTTTCCCATCGTAGAGGGCGCATCGACACACCATCGTCCTCCCGTGGCTACCCCGCCAGGGGGAAACTGGCCTGGACCTCCGATAAGTGCTCGATTCCATTCTCATCCTCTCGGGGACAGTTACACGGATTACATTCGCCACGGCTGTGATAATTTTCATGGAAAAGCGAACGCTATTTCTACACGCGCCGAGCACAATCGTCGCCGAGCCCTCCAACGCACGGTTCCGCCTTCCTCCGCTCGGTTTCCCGGGAAATGAACCATAGAAACGTACGTCCCTGTAATTACGTGACGGGATTTCGTAATCTCGGCCAGGTTGTAACGCGATTTCGGGCCAACAGCCCCCGTTAACGGGGCAAAGATCGAGGAACGTAATCGGAACGGCTCGTCGAAATGGGGACGCTATCATCTATTATCACGATCGGTGAAAAATAAAATATCCATTAGAATCTGCTAGATTGAGTGATTCTCTGTCCAAAAGTCCTCGATGGAAAGATTACGACGTCAACTGTCATGTGTATAGACGTATTTTATCAGCAGTATAAATAGTAAGGTAGATAGCTCTCGTTGATAGCTCTATCGTGATCGATCGTTTTCCCGTTCATAAATAGCCCGAGGATTAATGGGGCATGGCTGGCCGTGGGGAGGGAGAAGGCGAATAGATCGCGACAGAGGCAGGAGATGTTTCGAATCGAATTTCCTCACCAGGTGGAAAATCCGTGGAGAGAAGGAGCGGACATTGGTTGTCCTCTTGTCGCCGTTTTACGAAATACCACCACGCGTTACCCCGATAACCGGATATAACCATAGCCCTGTTCGCTCCTCTATTCGGTCATGCTCATCCATTTTTTACCCGGATTCGCGACACCCCCGGGGTCGCAGCTGCACTCCATTCCGAGGAACAATCTCTGCATATTTGAAATCTATCCTGTGCTGGTGGCTGTGCGTGCGTGCGTGTATTTCTTCGCCGGCTAGAAGGGAGCAGAGAGATTGGGCCGCGTGGCTGAACACTGCAGGAAATCCCGCATCGATGTATTATGGATATTTATAAGTTCTCGAGAACGCCCAGGAGACGCGGTGGCATCTAGCCTCCCTTAAAAGTGACGGGCGAGAGAAAGGCGGAAAATCGACTCTCTATTTCTACCGTTTTGACTGGTGAAATTTTCAAGAGGCCATCATTGATTTTACCCCCCTCGTGCCTCGAGCGCCACCCTTATTCCACTCTCCGCACCTCGCCCGCCCTTCTCGAGCCGTTCCCCCGCATCGATCACCAGTACTGTCCACGCAAAATAACGATTAGCTCGAGTGCACGAAGCTCTATCGGACACGGCCGGCATATGCCGCCCCGTATTCTTCGAATCAGCCAGCCTCGGGGAAAAATCGAAGTTGTTGCTCCCTATTTTTCCACTTGTGCGCGCCTCGCTTAATTCCATTAACCGGCATCCAATCGAATCACCGTGTACCTTCTCCTTCCTTCCTCCTTCGAATTTATTTTTTAATTTACGCGCATTATGGAAACTATAAAATACCTTTCCTTTTTTTTAATCCATGAAATTGAATCGAACACGGCACGAAATATATGTATCTTTTTTTTTACTCAATTTCGAACTAATAAACGATGAACACACAGGGAGTAGAAGAAAAATTTTTTTGAAAAATTCGGACAGAAATTTTCAAAATTAATCCGATCGCGCTTTAATGGGCGGAAAATATTTCGACTCGTGGCTCGTTGGTGATCGAGAGATGCGTGATACCGTGCGAATGTGAACGCGCTCGATGCGGCCATCGATGCTCCACGATGGAGAGGGATAGGCGACAAGGGATGAAACCGAGGAGGATAGCCGTGTTAAATATTTAAAATCGTGAGTTACGTTACCGCGCATATAGGTGTCACATTATCGATAAAGACATCGAGTCCCAGGTGCGTTCTACGTGTTTACGAGTCTCCAAACGGCCCAACTTCCGACAACTTTGAAGGTTATGTTTTGCCGAATGCACCAGGTGCGCAGTGCCTTTTCTCTCTCTCTCTCTCTCTCTCTCTCTCTCTCTCTCTCTCTCTCTCGATTCCCCCATGCGAAATATTTTTTCAAGTTCACTACATCGAATGAAATATAAAACGACTAACCCTCCTTGAACCAACTCGAATTCCTACTTCAAGTATTTGACGCTCGTTCGAAGCACGCGATTATCCTTCTTTGATACTTCTCGAAAAGTGGTCACATACACACAGAGAATTCATTCCAGGTTACGTTCAAACTTTTTATTCGATATTTTCCATTCGATTCGAGACCATTTCGAATCGTGTCTCTCTCGAACAATCTAGTAACAGCGAGCGGGTGATATCGGTGATCGAATCGTGTAAGTGGACCTTTCTGTTTTCGCTTCGCCAGTCAGGACTGAAACTGTGTGGCGGGATCTTAGGAAGATAAGGGGTTGGTTTCGTAGTAAGGGGATAAGGTGGACAGTGTCCTCGTGGGGATTGGAACGACCGAGCCGACCTGCCACTTGGCACGTGCGTGGGGCAGTTACTTTAATTCTTTATAAGCGAGACACCGTTATCGAGTTAGGTCAACCCCACCAAAAAAAAAAGAAAAGGGAAGGGAAGGAAGGATGTTTGACTTACGACGCGATAGAGGGGAAACGGATAAGCTTTCCGCACCAGAGACCATGGCTATCCATGGGAAACGACAATAACAAGAATGGCGAAAGTCTCGTAAAATACGTCTTTTCTTTTTTTTTTTTTACAACTTTCATTTTTTTTTTTTTTTTTTTACGAGGCAATGAAGGCACGCTCTCACTTTAATATCGAAGAAGAAACGAGGTCGTGAGAGTGGTGTCGTTAAACCAAGTTATTCACTTTTTACACGATCTATCATCCTGGATCGCTAAATCTTCTAAATAGATCGTTGCCCATATTTCTATAAAAAAAATCTTTACTACATGACGTAAATCATAAATTGTTAATCGTGCACGTTATTTCTGTATCATGTAGAATGTAAAAAAAATTAATCAAAATAAAAAAAAAAGAATTACTTTCTACATCTGGACGTGATTTAAGATTTGAGTTTAAATTCGCGATATCAATTTTTAATTCGATAGAGGGTGGAAAGATGGGAATCGTTTCTCCAATAGAGGAGGCGACGAGAGAATCTGACCGAGGATTGGTTGTGTTTCAGCGCTTCTCGCTTTATATCTGTCAACTCGGCTTCTGAATAACGATCTCGTCCAATTTCGGTGCCTTGGCCCGCGAAATGGCGCAACCGCGAATAGATAATATCTGGGAGGTGGGCATATGCAAATGTATTCGTTGTATCGTTCAACCGTAATGCCATATATACGTAGATAAAGTTATCTCGGATGTGACGTCAATTATACAGAAATCTGGTCCGATTTGGGTCGATGAATCTTTTTACCAAGTTTATGGACAAATGTATTCTACCACGTTTTAATACTTTTGCATTGTACATCGACGAACGAGTTAAGTCACCTATGGTTAATTTTGAATATTTCTGTATATAATTTTCAACGCCGCGGCGAAGATAATTTTATCCGGAATAATATATATTTTATACGCGTTTGAGCGAGCTTTCGCTATTTTAACATGATTTACAAAAATATATTTTGAAAGAACATTTTGAAACGCTGCATACGAAACTGAATATAATAAAATATCGTATGAAATAATATATATATATATATCTTCTTTATCGAAGTGAAATTTTACGAAGCGATATTCTTTTATGTCCGAGTGGTGATGTCATAAATGTCGCCTGCAATGGAAATATGATTGCTCGCTATTTATTATTGAAGCAAACTATGATATAAAAACGTGAAAACCATATAGTGTAATAAATTTGTATTAAATTATACACATTTATATCAACTTTTTCTCCCTTCTTTCTCTCTCTCTCTACGTAAATTATTCCCAGATATATCCCAATCATTATTTAATATTTAAATTATTAAATATTTCCAAAATTTAAAAATCAAAAACTCCTACATCTTCCCGTATTCATTTTATTTAAAATTGTAACAAATTGTACTTACTACGTACACTTCAACCTTGAAACAAGATATTACACGCAACACAGTCGCGAACTCTAGCGGTGAAAGTTGACGAGTTGGACGCGTGTACACGTCCAGCGAGAATTGTATATTTTCGTTAGCGTTGGACGCGCTCTAAAATATTCAATTTTCTCTCTCTTGCTTCTTCGCAAAAATCGTGGACTCGAGATAGCGCACCTTTCACAATTCGCACTCCAAGGATTAATAAAACTCTGGTTGCAACGTCGCAACGACCCGGGATGCCGCCATAAAGCATTTTCAACAGAGCGGAAACAACGCGTATCAAACGAACGCGCGACACCGCGCAAGTAATCGTTTCAAACAAGTCCCTGGGCGGAGAACGGAGGAATCGCGTAGGAAATACGCCAGCCGAGTGATTTATCCCGAAGCCCGCGTTTAAGCAACAACCACCTTAGATTAACCGAATTACCCGGATCTCGGCGGAGGCGGATGAGGCTCGGCCTCGGCCTCGGCCGAGGAACGCCGGTATCCGCCATCCCCTCGACAACGGTGGCGAGGTCCTGGTACAAGGTAGCTAGGTAGGTTTGTCATTGTGCCCCCCAGTGTTTAATTAGAGGGAATATCGACCGGCGTGGAAAGGGTCGGGGCTACCAGACCGCTCGGTGGCGGGTAGTGTGGGTGTGGATCGAGGATATAGAGGGGCGGAGGGGGAGGGGGAGGGAGAGGTTAGAGGTTGGAGGGCACGTCTCTAGATAGGCCCCTCACCTGCAATTACCCAATCGCGTCACGGTAATGGATTACCGATTGGAGAGAAGCGGAGGATCTGGTTCGATTCGGTCGCCGGGCAGAGCGGAGTGGAGCGGAGCGGAGCGAAGCGAAGCAGCCGGGGAGAGAGAGAGAGAGAGAGAGGTAGAGAGAGAGGGAGAGGGAGAGGGAAGCACCGTCTCGCCATCCACCGCGCTCCAGGGGCAATTTACCTCGCCAATCTATGCCACGTAATTGGGAATTTTATAATATTTTTGGAAGCGAGCCAGTCTCGCTCGGCAAGAGCCTAGGCCACGGGAGGGAAGAAGGAGAGGGATAGAGCCGGCGAAGAACAGGGGGGAGAAGGATGGGGGCACGGGGTTGTACGGAGAAACGGAGGGCCACCAGCCTCTAGGGAAGATAGATATCCTCTTTTTGAGGGCCGCACCGCGCCAGATGAAAAATGCACACGGCTAAAATTCACCGCCGCAAAAAGGGTGCGAGCGATTTGGAAGCATACCAAATTGTAATCGTCGGAAATCGACGATTAATTTATCACGGAAGTACTCTCCTCCTCCCCTCCCCCATTCGACGTCCACTCTCACCACTCCTTTCTTCGCTCGTCTTTCCTTTATTTCCCTCTTATTATACCCTCATAATACGCGATTCGTACGAAGATGAATATACCCGGGGAAACGAACGAACCTTTCACCTCACGTTCCACGAGGATCGCAATAATCGAGGAGCAGGTGTCCGTTATTTTCGAACGATTTTCGTGGTGGTGGTGGTGAGCCTACTCAGTTTTTTTCTTCTTCTTTTTTTTTCCCTCCCCTTATTTCTATTTCGTCGTTTATTTTTACGTTGCGACGCGAATTTCGCTCGATTTAAGTAGCTCGAAAATAGCCTGGAAGCACGAACTCCGAACGTCGACGAGACTCGACGCTACCCTGTTTGCTTTTTCTTATAGAAAATGATACTTGCTTACCGTTGGTCGACGTGTTTGGACGAGTTCCAAATTCAATGGAACGACTTTGTCTAACGTTCACCTCGAAGATGGTGAAAATTTTCCGAATGTGTACGTCTGTATATTGGAATTTTTCAATAATCGTACCAAGTCGACCTAAAATGTAGAGCACGATGAATGGAATCTGAAGTATCGTATCAGAGAAATTTCAAAAGTGCAGAGTTAACTAATATATACATATATACAAAGAGAGAGATGAATTACTACTTAATCATTTCGTGTTTGGATATGCTTGTTGATTCTTTCGAAAATCGTTTTTCTTTTTTTTTTTTTTACGTTCGTGATCAGATTCGTCTAAAAAAAAAGGTTTCAATCTACATTTCGTACATTCATAAACGTTAGTAAACAACAGCAATTTCTTTCAAAAAGCAGCCCATACATAAATTCATAAAAGAAAAAAGTTGTTGCTCGATGCATGGATATATATATATATATATATATATTCATAAGATCGAGAGAGAGATCCTTCCAGTCATCGTATGCAACAACTATACCAGAATCGATGTTGGGATAGAAGAAGAGGCCATCCTTCTTGCTCGTTAAAAACCGCGTCTCGTCAAAACGCGGTGGTGGAGCGCAATATCGAGATAGCGTAGCGTTTTATCGGGTATGGAATGAAGGTTGCATTAGGGAAAGTTAACGGAACCGGTCGGGAAAAAGATCGCACCGTTTACGGCATATTGAAATCATAAATCGCGAGCGAGCTATCGTCGAAACGGCATACGCCGCCGCGGTGAACGGTAGGGAAACAAAAGTGCTTTCTGATCGCGGCACTCGCTAAAAGCATCTATAGACTTTGAGAGTACGATAATAACGTTCGGTTACCAGGTTGGCACAGCTGGTTGGTAGGAGTGTGGCGTGCTATCGTTTCTGCTACGGCCGCCGGCAGCAACGGTACGCCGCCGCACGTGAAACAGCCACACGGCTCCGAGCCACTTTATATTCAAAGCGCAGGCGGACGTCTCTGAAAATGCAATCGCAAAATACAATACCGTGCATTACCTATACCCTAGCGCGCCCCAGAAAGAGATATCGTAAAAGATGATGTTATACATTATGCGGCGCGAGGCTTCCAACTCCCACTCCTCCTCCCCTCCCCCTAAAACCTCCGCATCCCCCTCGATCCTCTCTTTCTCTCTCTCTCTCTCTCTCTCTCCACCTTCTTCTTCTCCTCCTCCTCCTCCTCCTCCCCTGCACCGGTTGCTGCAACGTCCGTGCCCACCGTACCGACCGATACGTTAATAAAATTCGAGAGTTGAAAGGGGCGAGCTATGGATATATATATATACGTACTCCACCCACGATATTGGAGTATCCCCAAGGAAAATCCTATTCCACTTTTTCCTCCCCTCTCCCTTCCCCCTCTCTCCCTCTCTCCTCTCGGTCACGCCCTCAGGATACAGGCGAAGATATGTGAAAAATCGTTCCCGAAGTCTCCGGCCTTTTATTATTTATCGTGCCGTGCCGTTTGTTCGCGTTGGGACCGGAAACAAAATTCCTCCACCATTTCCGTCCGACCAGGGATTGCACGGGGGATAGTATTTCTCGCTTCAACCGTACCTTTCTCCCCTCCCTTCTCCCCCCATTTTCCCCATGTTGTTACGGGGGGCGAAACACGGAAAGTCCAGAGGGAAATAGCGTGCAAAATTGAAATTTACTTAATTTCTGGTTTTTTTCCCCTTTTTCTTTTTCTTTTTCTTTTCTTTTTTCTTTTTTTGTTTCTCATTTGTCGTTGACGATAAAATTTGAAAACGAATCGTGTTTCGCTCGCTCAAAATCGAGGGTTCGTGTTTTTTCCTTCTTTTTCTTTTTTTTTTCGCTTTTTGCAGGAGGAGAAGGGAATAATACCGATAAAGACGAGAACTTAAGTGATTAAGCTGTACGAAAGGAGAGCCTCGGCGGTTTGGCGGTTTGCATTAACGGTCTTGACTGTAGGAAAGTGGGGCGTATTTCACGGGGAATTGCTGTCTACATCGACCATTGAGTAAGAAATAAAGCTCGAGCAACGGGCATGTATTCCCCATGCTTTCGGTTCAATTACAAGCTGGTAGTCGAGGCTGTTAACATTTCCTCGCGTTTCATTAAATCACCTTCCACGACCGCAGAATTTATTCCTCATCGCGGTATTTTTCCATCGGCGCGTTTCTCGCACGTATATACGCGCGCACCTCGCGTGCAATTTTTTCCTTTTTTTTTTTTTTTTTTCCCCTCCCCCAACCGAACCGATGCGTATAAATTCCCCAAATACTTTAAAGCTTTCATGCGTGCACCAAGCAGCCCGAAGCGCGAATGAATAAAATATGTATGCTAAAAATTTTGCAATTTTTCGTTCGATTGAAACTATTTAAATATTAAAGCCGCCTCCTCCTTCTCCCCTTCTCCGTGCGATTCGAAACGAACCCCTGGATTTTAATGTTGCTTTAAACCGAACGAGAGAGAGAGAGAGAGAGAGAAAGAGAGAAGAATATAGAAAAATAAAAAACAGAAAATAAAGGGAAGAAAAAAAGGAGGAAGAAACAACAACAACAACAACGTGCACGAGGAAACGATGAAACGATCTCGACTTTTCACGCACGTTTCATAACCGTGACACACGGGCCTCGGCCCGTGGTGAGAATTGTACACATCGTATCTCGTCGCGCAAAGCGGCTCGAGAAAGCTTTCTTCGTCGGCGGATACCTAGTTCCCCGCTAACCCCGAGCTCTTTTCAATCCCCCGGGAAGAGGGGGATTGGGGTTCAAAGGGAGAGGTATAAGGCCAAGGTGTAGGAGGAACCGCTTCACGACCGTTCGTTATCAGGATGTGAGAATCGTGCACGGGTGGGCATGGATAAGCCGGGTGCACAATGAGGTAGAACGTCGAAGCCGGGGAGGGGGAAGAACCATTGCAGGAACCGGAGCAAAGAGGGGGGGGAGGTGGCGAGGTCGGAGAGCGGAGAAAAGTGAAAGAGAGGGGAGAGAGAGGGTGGAAAGGTAGGAAGGGCCAACGGCGAGATGCAGTTGGGGGGCGATCAGGATACGGAGAGGTCTGCGGCACCCGCGGCTACTCTTCTCTGTCTGGGTTTCATCCGGGAAGGCTTTGCATGGAAATGCCGCCGCTGAATAACCCACCGCCGCTAACTTCAGCACAATGGTCGTCACATTATGTTGCGTCAGAAAGCACCAACGCCGGTGAAGCGAGCTTCGCCAATGCCATCTCTTTCTCCCTCCCGCTTCTCCCTCTCTTCCTTCTCTGTCCTCTATAATTCCCCCCTACCTTTCCTCCTCTTCCCGTATCGTCCTTCTCCCTTCGTTCTGTGCGAGTGTGTGTATGTGTGTGGCTCGCTATCTGCCTATGCCGGCATCTTCCTCCTCCTCCTCCTCCTCGTTTCTCCTGAACGCGTGTGAAAAGGAGTCGTTCAACAGATGCGTTCTATCGTGATCTATTGTAAGCGAGTAACACGCAAGATGAAGAATCCGTGAAGAAACTGACAAATTTAACGGGTGGGATGATTCCTCTTAACTTGCTCTTTTTCGAATTTATATTTCTTTTTATATAATTGCATGCTATATGAAACGTCACTTTTCTTTTCTTGTTTTTTCTTTCTTTTGGTAATATTCTCGAGCACTTTGAGAGAAACGAATTAGCAGCAGAGATTTGCAGCGAGCCACTTCCCCGCGGGTGTGTCACGTAGTACGAAAATGGGGAGGGAAAGGGAATCGTCTAGGAATAACAGCGATTACTCACAGGGAACGTGCGACTTGATACAAGAGCCATTCCTCCGGCAGTTCCTCCACCGATAGTTCGTCTTAACCGCCGCGGGCGCATAGGGCTCGGAGAGTTAATTGCAGAGCTTTGTCTGAGTCGCGGTGATACATGCAAGGGGGTACCTTCTCTTCCCTTTTCGTGAAGGGTGTCGTCGAGGGTCGATAACGTCGTCTCGAGATGAAACTGTCGTGGCTGCTGACGTGCATTTAAATAGGTCAACTCGATACACCCCCTGTCCCTCATTCTACATTCTCCTTTCGAAATTTCGACGCAACCACCCACCACTTTCTTTTCCATGAACAAAGAGTCCAGCTAAGAGTCATATCTCCTACAGTTTGGAGATGGAAATGCCCTATGCGCTCCCCTCCTTCCCCCCTATCGTTCACGGTTACGAATTGTGACCGTAACGAAAACGGAAAAGTTAACGATACAACAAACTCTGACGTTGACAAAGTAGCAATATCTAGCAGTGACGTGTGCGCAGATTGATAGGATAACCTTGGCTCGAGATACGGAGCGCCATAAATACGACAACCGGGAGCAACTTTGCATCCCGAGACATGCAAAGCGATGCGAAAACCTCGGGGACGAGAAGGAACAAGGAAGGAATCGTTCTATGCCTGGAAACGTTTTTTGGAAAGAATGGAAAAGCATGGAAACGCGCGCGTGTGTGTGTGCGTGTATATAAATACGTAACGAAGCTGGTCTTTCGTTCGTGACTTTGGCGAGTTAATCAGTAACTCTTTCGCCGGAGTTACAGCTTTGCTTCTAGTCGGAGCCTGGATCTTAGCGGGCTCGTGTACAATAGGAACGTAACTTTGCATAAGACACGTACACGTAACAACCAACAACTAAAGCACTCCGTGGTACAACTCCTCTCTCTCTCTCTCTCTCTCTCTCTCTCTCTCTCTCTCTCTCTCTCTCTCTCTCTCTCTCGACCACGATACGGGAGAAAGGAGGGAGAAGAGAGAAAGCGAGAGAGAGAGAGAGAGAGAGAGAAAAGGACTAAGGTCGAGAAGTGGCTCTCCGAGCGTGCATATGTATTCATTATGCAAATTTCGCGCCCATTATAATAAGCGAAGCCCTTGGAGGTTACCGCCTAGAACTGGCGACATTACCGCAACACGGCGACACGGTCCAAGAGGACAAATTCAATTAGGACTCGGACGATAAGTTTGCGGCCGAGTGAACCGGGTGAATCGTTTCGACCGGTGGCACGCTCGTAACTTGGGATCGACTTACGAGGGTTCCGAAGAGACGAGCGTTGCATGAGAATCGCTCCCCCGCTTGAAAATTCCCCTCCCCAACCTACTTATTGCCACTTTAAGTTTCTTAAACGTGTTGAATTATCCATGAAAGTTAAGCGTTTATTTCCAACAGTGTTGGAGAACTTTGGCATTCGAATATATGTGTATATATATATATATTCGTTGTTCAATTTAGGAAGAATCAGCAGTTGCACAGCTAATAGGATAAAGTTGGTCGTGTAATTTTCATGATGCATCAATTACTACGGGAAAATTTATAGGGAAAAATTAGGGTTAAATTGCCGGTGACCGCAAGCCTTTGGAGTTCTCGAGTGGCAGGAAAGGTACTGTACCGCTTACAAAGCCCTTCGTGTCTAAGATTAATCGCGTCTGGATGGTGTCCACCTTACATCCATGTCATTCGTTTATCCCTTCTATAGCTCCATCCCTCTTAAGTACCCTTCCTTACCAAGATTCTCATTACTTAAGGCGCTGCATTACCATATTGATTTCCCGTGAGAACAGTTTCCCCGAAACTTCCTCCGATTCATCCCCCCAACCCCTCTCCTTTCTTCATTAGGGGATAATGCGCCACGTTCTTCGAATAATTTGAATTCGTTCCCACTCTAATTCTAGGGCAACAATTAACGACCGATCGTGGAGTGCGAGGACACGTTCGATCATTAAGTTAATAAGAAATTCTAACCAATTTTCTCGCACTAACGAATGTGTTGGATCTCCGTGAAAGAAGGCATTATCGTCTCCCTAATGCAACTCCTCTCTTTACAATTTTGGCCCAGGTTAAAGAACGATCGACAATCGGAGAACAAGGGAACGAATCGAATCGTGAGGGTCACCGGGTGGAAGGGAGAACAGCAGCAGCAGAAGCAGCAGCAGCAGCTATATAGCGACAAATACTTTGTTCTGGCCGGTTTCCTATCCGCCTACTTCCAATAAAAAGAAACAAAAACCTATTGTTGGCCATTCTGTGGGTGGTGGGCTGGCTGGGTGATCCATCAGGGCTCGAATGGGAAAGGCTTGGGGGTAACAGGGGATGGAACACATCGAAGCCTGCCTGCCTCGCTGGATGGGGGTGAGTAATTAACCAGGCTTGCCTACTCTCCGCTTCTACCGGTCTGTCTGTTTGCACTGGAACCTTATGTACCACGTTGAATCCTGCTCCCATGGACGATCCGTCTAGCTGACCGCTTAATGAACATGAATATTACTTGTATCTTTTTCTTGAATGTCAATAATCGGCGCTCCGCTATTTATCTCTCATTACGAATCGTTGAACGGTTTTTCATTTTCAACTCTAGTTCCAATCTTATTTTTCCATTATCATAGCGCGTAATAGTTTAAATTCGTGGATCCAAGCGTGAAAAATATCACGATACGGAAGGAAACAAAATTGCTCTCCTTCCCTTATCCTCAATTACGGTCATTACGTGTCGACAATTCGTTAGAAATTATCGATCGGAGATCGAGGGTCGATCCGATAATATCGACTTGGAATTATCGTGAACGCGAATTCGATCCTTCATCACGAATACCGATGTCAAATTGCTACCACGGAGGGCCGTTAATCATAGTTGGAGGTGGAACTCTGCTCGTTGCTGGTGTACACTAGTTATCTGCAGCATGCTGGCCATTAAATTCAATTTACATATAAATTCAAATTATTCTATTGCACTGCTCGTGTAATCGTGATTACGTAATATAATCACACGTCGCACGTACAATGTAACAAATATAAACAGGTCGTTCGAAAGCAGTTACTTTCTCTTTCATAGCGCCCGTTAAATCAAGTTATTGATCCGCATAAAATAAACGAGTATTTCTTCGTGAATCGAATAACGCACCCCTCCATATTATCCATTTTCATTAAATTATTAATACATCGAATTAATTACGCGAATCTATGGATCTATCATCGTGGATATATTTGCAAGAATCGAGTCGAGAGAATAATCGAAAGAAAATAGCCGCCTTCCTTAAGCTCCTTCAGATCGGTTTATCGTAATCAACGTTACGGGAAGTGAAGCGCGTTGATATTGGATAACCATGCCGCAAAAGGAGAAAAAGAGCATCGACGAGGTGGACCAAGAAATGAAGAGTGCTTCTACTTCGTCTCACGAGGTATGAAGGTTGCGGAGGCGTGAAGTAGGTTGGGTTTTCTAGAGCCTTGGACTGGAAAGTGTCGGAGGCGGCGGCGGCAGCGGCAACGACGTCGGCTGGCGAATGCTTCGAGGGTGAAGCCAGTGATGATGGATTGTCCTCCGCGTGTAAATATTTCACACTACACTCATCACAATTTTCGCTTCGGCTCGGCGCGACGTTCTCCATCGAAATAACTTCGCGCCAGCTCTTGAAATTTCGACCGCCTTCCCCTTTCTTTCCCACCTCCTTCCCAGTAAACACTTTAATCGAGATAAGATGCCGTTCCTTTACATTTGCCCGTCCATATTTTCTCCCTGGCCAGATTTAAATCTTGCTTATTTTTCAAATTTCTTTCTTTCTTTTTTTTTAATAAAAATTCTGCCCACACTGGCGCCGTATATATCGTCTCTCATGCTGAGCATCGTCAAGAGTTCATATTGTTCATATTGGCAATTAATTTTTTAAAGAAAGACATATTTCTGAGAATATTAATATGAATTTCTTTCTTTCTTTTTCGAAATCTCTCATACTTTCGGACGATATTGTCCATCTCTGTATATTCTATCGAGGTATCAAGATTCTGGATTTTCTTGGGACGTGGCCGTGATCCAAACAGTTTCCTTCCCACGGTCGGACCTTCTTCCTTCTTCCCCGTTTCACTTTAATCCCTGTCTCCCCCTTTAATCCATCAATGGCACGATGAAAGGCACACGGAGATACGAAGAAATCTAATACCAAAATGGATTTAGTCGTTATAGGATACGGCCACTGGAGAAATAAGCACGGCGAATCCAGCTAAATCCATCATCTCGACTGCCGCCACTGCCATTCCCTTGACATCGCATCGAAATGCAGTTTAAAACGTAACGAAGCCGCGTCCCTGGAACGATAACGAACGAACCCTGTAAGAAGAGCGGAAGCGAATTCCAGCGAAATTATACACACCAGAACGGAACATTCGTTTTCATGGCATTCAACGGTTACAATTCCAAAAATTAACGATCTATCGTATCGTTTAAACGTCCCACGTTGATTATATTATTAATCACATATGATGAAATACAAGTTTGCGATCTAATTGATAAATCATCGTTGGAGATGGATCGTTCCTTTCCAAGATTTCGCGGCAAAGGTGTGGGCGATTCTTATCGAACAACAACGAGGTTCGGCGTGCGCTTGACAGGTGACGAGAAAAAGGAAGAAAGGAATACAGTGGAAGAAAATGCGTTCGTGACGAGAGAAAGAAGAATTCTCGGGGAGGAGAGGTAGAGATTGCGAGTGAAACAGGGACCCCTTTGATACACCATTGCAAAGCCGTCTTTCGCGGACGTGCAGACATCCTATTTACATTTATACCCACCTTCCGGTCTCGATGGGGGTCTGAGGATGTCGTGGAACTCGGGATGGAACGAGGAGGGGGGAGAGGGGTATGCGTGTATCTATATAGGGGCGAATCGAGCGGAGAACGGTGGATATATCCAGACACTGAAATTTTCGCTTCGATGCTTTCAACAATAACGCATCGTACATCTTCCACGGAGGGACGAGCAATATTTCAAGCGACTGTTGGGGGTTACGTGTATAGGGTTACGTGCATGCGCCCCTACACGGAGTCGAGGGTTGCACGTACACGGGCAAACGCCAAGAGAAAACCAATCCTCGTGCACGTATATGACGCGATTGCTCGCGTGCGTGCAAACGCGACACTGATGGCTCGAATTTTCGTGGAATTCGTCACGTACTTGTTTCATCTTTTCTTCTATACGTATATACATCGACGTATAATCAGATCGTATCGCGAGTTCGCGTAGGTGGCGGTGCGCTGCTCGACCTTGAACACCGATCCGTGTTTCACGAAAATGGAAGGACGGCGCGTATTCGGTAAAGATTGTATCTCTCGAATAATCGACGTTGCTCATAGACGTTGGCGCGTCATTTAAAATAAGGAAAGGGAATACGAGTTAATTGAAAAAGGAATCGCGAGGGGTAAATAAATATAAAATAAAATATAAATTCATATGGATTGACAAACAGGCCGATCTAGGGAGGGGCGGAAGATTTTTCACTTCGAAACGATCAGCGGGATGAATTTTTTGCGATAAAGCGGGGCCAAATTAATATTCGATTATTTTGCACATACATTTTTGCGACGCGGATCGTTGAAGTCATTAAATATCGTTAATATTGTACGCCCTGATATTTATATTATCAATTTTAATTACACATATTTCGTAAAATATAGAAGCTAATTTACTTGTAGTCAAATTATATTACGAAACCAATTACTGGACAACGTGATTAAAGCGTGTTATACATCGAAATTTCAGCATGTCCCTGACATCTGTTGGGTTACAACAAAATTAAATTAAATTTTGCTATTACAGTTTCTACGCTGAATACCTTCCTATAATATATATATATATATATATATAACATAATAGCAAATTGTACAACGTTGAAATAATGCGACGTATCTCGCTTCGATAAATATTCTCTGAGAAATAATAATCTATCAATCTCCTAAAACTCGTAATTAATTAATATTACGAACTCTCTCGTTCAACCATCTTTTAATCGGAACCTTGTCTTGGACCGCGTAAACACGAAACGAAATTTTTAATGCACAAACTCGAGGGGGGAGGACGAAGAGGGTAGACGGAGAAGGAGGGGAGGATAGAAAGGATTATTGGAGATTACTCCTGAACTTGGTCCGATTGTCAATACTCGTCCTCGTTTTACGGTGACGCCGCGATAACCCTTAATAAATGTCTCTCGGCCGAAAAACCTGCGGGGCCAAAGAAACACGAACGGAGGGATCAGCGTAGAGATATATTGCCCCGCGTAAATCCTCAATAAACCGTTACTGAGCCTGGCAATAAAACGAAACGGCGCCGTCACGCCGTTGCAATTATCGTTGCTTCAGTGTCACGCCGCCGCCGCCACTCGATAGCCGTTCAACTTAACACTATCCTACTTGTACGTAACACGAGTTCATCGTTATGAGCCTAATAAAGTTTTTACCTTCGTGGAGTGATAAGCGCGACAGAGCATCCCTCTGCCCCCTCTCGCCCTCGTTCCCTCGGTTATCGCTAAGTACTCGCATCAGCATGAACTTTCACGTATACCTCTATCTTTACCCAGGATATACCGTTTCGTGCGTGTTGATCGCTAATTATTTCTCTCTCTCTCTCTCTTTTTCTCGCTTCGAAAGAGATAACGGTATCAAGATGGAACTTGATAAACAACAGATATCGATACTTTCGTTGAATCGTGAAAACCAAGGGACCAACCGAAATAAGAACGTTTCCGTTTGAATTATTAAAAAGTTGGAAATAGGTATACATCGAAGGCACGATCGAAAGGGACGATATAAATTATAAATGGGGCGAGAATGGAATAATCCATGGGATTGTCAAAAGCGGAATAGAAAAATAGAGAGATAAAAAAATGTTTCTACTGAATTATCAAAATCCATTTGCAAATACTACAAAGCGTGCGTGGCTGGGAGCAACAAGGCGCGAGCATTATCAGAAGCGCGGAGGAAACAGCGGAACCGGTAAATTTATATTACCGGCAAATGCAAAAAGCTTTTATTAGCTTTTTACGCGCGGATAGGTTATGTCTTGCGCCACCTCTCGTCGTTAATCTTTGGAGTTTCGTGAGGATAGCGCGGCACAGACAAGCAGGGGCGAGCCTGCAGTGGTACGTCGGCACGCGACGAGTCCGCCTATCTAGCCCATGTTTCAGTCACCTGGGCTCCTTTCTTTTTCGCGTCTCGAGTGGGAAAAAAAAAAAAAAAGAAAGAAGGAGAAAAGGGCACGATAAACCCTCTAAATAATTGCGGCCGATCTTTGCCGCCATACGATATTTCAAATCCCCCGAATTACCCCGTGGGGGGTAAGAATAGAATCGTCGATACCGAAAAACCGAATATCGTGACGGCCGAAACTTTCCTACCTTGTTTTCAACTTTTTTCAACTCTCTTTCTTCCACTCCTTCTTTTTTATTGTACACGGTATTTTACCGTACAACGACCGTATGCGAGGGGAGAGATCGAGCGATAAATGATAACGCCCTCACGATTTTTAATCGTCGGTTCGTTTCGTGCCCAATTCGTTTGTTTCTACTACGCCAAGAATAATATAAAAATATCTTTCTCGGCGATCGTAACGATCGTAACGTACGATCGACGAGAGAACACTCTAGAACGAAACGTAAATATACTTGACTTGCGGATAAATACGTCGCCGGTTTCGGGATAATCCGATGTTGAATCGGAAAGAAAAGGTCATTTGAAAGGAAGTAACGCATGCATATTTAACGGTTTAACGCTGTGGCAAACGTCGCGCGGGAGGGGGAGGAGGTTCGTTCGCCATAGAAGAGAAGACGGAAAGGTGCGATTGCCGTCGATGCACAGGTTAAGTGCTTTTAGCGACAAAAAAGCAAGACGGCCCGCGGCGTAAAAGCCACGATGTTATCGGCAAAGGTTGAGCAGCGCGAGGGTAGAAAGGTGAGGCATGAATATGCAACTAGCCGCAACCGGTTAAACACTTCCGTTACACTTGACGCTTCTCCATCCAATCGAACCGTTCTTTCTCCACCGTTCCAAGATAACACCGATAATTGTCCACGGACAATTAATCGGTGAAACAAGCTGCCATCCTTGCCTAGACCTGCATCGACCTCGAGTAATTTTATTTCGAGACACGACCGATGATAAATCCTCGAGAATACGTCTCTCGATCGTGGAGCGATTAGTCGCGTTTTGGCACAAGTTTTTAGTCCAGGATAAAAGGTAAATCGTTTTTTCTTTTTTTTTCTTTTTTTTTTTTTTTCCTTTACCGATACGTACGGCGGATAGTTGGCAAACACGCGGCATATTCGCCGCGTGGACGGTACACGGTATACAGGGACGAGGCGAAATATCTATAAAATCCTAAATCCGTATGATGGATACGATCCGGCCGTTCGTATTCGATGGAGGGGGAAGGATGGAGGGAGAGAGGAGGGGAACGATTGGTAATCGGTGGGTCGGCGCGTAGACGCGAGGTGCAGGTACACAGGCGGCAGCATCTGCGCATACATCAGGCTCGAATTGACACGGGCACCACGGATCCAAGTGCCAGATTTTCAAGGGGAATTTGTAAATTTCCCGTGTTCCGTACGCCGCCTGTACGTCGCGCCATCAGCGTGGCCTCGCATAAACACGGTTACGTCATCCGCGCACAACTCGCACCCGGCCCGCCCGTTCGTTCCCATTAACGATTGAAGTTGGCCCGATCGCGACAGATGGGTGCGACGTGACCGTACGTACGTACCACCGCAGCCACATTCCACGAAATCCATGAAATATTTAACCGCATTATTGATTCCCTCCGTGGTCCACGGGAGTGCTCCTCGTCGTAAATTCATTAGCCGTGAAGTTGGCCGCGAGCGGAAGCGGCACGCGAGCGCCCAAGCCCACGCGTTCCCCGACCGACAATTATCGAATTCTCCGATATATCCTTTCGGTTCCCCTCCCCCTGTACCAGTGTCGTTACAAGTAACGGCACGTATACCGGTTAGGAGAGGGAGGGCACGCTGTGAACCGAGTAATATTTGTAGAAACGTCCCGGTAATTGCCACCGCATTAAAGTTATCGATTTATCGTTACGATTCATTCCCTGACAGATTTATTAATTAGACTAGCCGTTACCGTTTCTATAGTTGCTCGCTTATCGCCACTATTTCTGCTCGATGTCTCCTGCGTCATTATATATATATATATATATATATATTTTTTTTCTTTTTTGTGCGTTAATGTCTTCCGTAAAATATCGCGCTTTTAATGGCTTGATCCGTACAACGGTCGAAGAAATATATTTAATTTATATTGAAAGTCGATAGGGATTTATTAAAATTAGGAAAAACTTTATACAACTGTTATAACTTGAAGGAAGGTAACAGAACCTTACCCTTTAAATTCCTTCCCGATTTATTTCGATACGACTTTCAGTTGCCGAGATATCGTCGTGCGAAGTAAATGTTAATTTTTAATCGTTTACCATCTTTGTCCTTGCCTCGTCGAACGAGGGAGTGATGCAATTCCAAGGGAAAGCGATTGTTAGGAAAGCACGCAATTCCAAGAAAAATATAGGTCACTGGGCCACGTCATCGCCTCGTATCAAGGAAAGTTCGAGCCCTCGCCGTCTCTCGGCGATCGATCGAGATATTGGAATGTATCAAAAAGCGATTTCAACCGCGTGATTTCGATTTAACGAGACACTTTCTCGCGTTTTCGTGTTCCTCGCGCGTGACTCTTTCTTTAATTAGGTCAAGAGATTCGTCGTCGGTAAGAATTGTATTATGAAAGGGAAAAAAAGAAAGAGGAGAAAAGGAAGAAAAAGCGGCGGGGCAATGATTCAAAGGGAGGCAGAAAAGACGAATGAGAGGAGCGAGAAAGAGAGTAACAGCTAGCTACTCGTGGATAGTTGCGAGAGAGTGTCTTGCTCACAGGGCACATAAAATATCAGCCGGAAGATTACCATCGTCCCCCGATCCCCCACCGGCTCCTCCACATCCGCCCTCTGCCGCGCTACTAGTTTTTACCAGGAATATATGCACCAACCGTCGCTTTGTTACTCGGCCCTTTTTTTGCCCTCCTTCCTTTCGTCCACCGACTGCGCCCACCAAACGACCCTTCTTCTCCTCCCACCCAACTAGTCCCTCGAGCCGTTTCTACTACCCGGTCATATCGTTCTATTCCTGGACACAAGTGTGGTGCCTGCAAGTTGCATTAGCAACGGCGAATTATCAATGAATGCTGTTGCGCGCGCATTTGCTCCGCCGCTTTATTTCACCGATCCGCGTGCCCGGCTCGTGGATGTGTATCGCGGATTCCGATGAATCGAATTATGTACGCGCGTGTACAACGTGCAACGTTCTCAAACGCGGATGTAATTAGTCCAAAGTTGCATTATGTAATTATGTATTTCCGAACGAGTATTTCCCTTCGTCGTTTGCCTTTCAATTAGGATTTGCTCCCATTGTCCCGTTCGGTGCTCCGCCCAATATCGAAACTTTTAACTTTGAATTAATTTCGAGGATGAATCGTGCGAGAATCGTGTGGATGGGAGGGGAGGGAGAAGATCTCGATAACAAAGACAAACGTCACGAAGAGTTGAAAATGGTCACGGTTTTTCTACGTACGTCAAATACATCATAAGCTATCGGCCATG